>NC_054544.1:30348530-30649851 GCF_017654505.1 Polyodon spathula
AACTCCCATGACCTCCACCTCACATGATTTTTCATACCCCTTCGACCAGTTTCACAAAAGCCCATCAGAGTTGGTTTTTACTGTGCATTCATTGATACAACTTCTGGCTATACTTTACCAAAACACTATTTTAAAAGTGCAGTTCTCCATACATGGGTATGTAATATTTAACATTATGCATTTAACTCATTGGCGTTTGTCATTACTACATGTAGAAAGGACTCTTGTATCGATTTAATTAAAAGCACTAGAAATAGCTTTTATAGGTAGCAATGACAGGGGGGTCCTTTGTGATGACTGAATCGCTTGGTGTTTTCACCATTTGATTTGGCTGGGAGAATGTACTATATGAAACTACATATAGATTACAAGCAGGGGTGCTGGGGGTGCAGTAACACCCCTTGGCTTTGGCTTCTAACATATACAGGAGTTATAGTTTTTTTCAATGGCTTTCAGCACCCCCACTTTAAAAATGGTTCCAGTGCCACTGATTACAAGTGAAGTTTGTTGCAATGAATAATAGGAATACATAAGGTTAATTCATGTGCTTGTGATGACTGTCGTGATCCTTGGTCCATGATATTTTAGCTTTTTAAGTTTGCATTGTCAGGTTTTGACCGTTTCACATATAATCATGACTTATAAAACGTCAGTTGTAATAGATTAAAAACAAAAGTTTATTTAAAAATACCAACTCTGTAAAATTATTTATTTATTGTGGTCACTACAGCACTTTCTGTACATCAGCCAATAAAAACTGATTTTAGAATTCAGCTGAAGTTTTGTGTGACTGATTGGATGGATGAATTTGGCGCACACCCAATCTAGATTAATGCATCTCACCCCATGATGACAACAGCCCACTGCCACTGCACTAAGAGGCAAACAGAAATGCATTGTGATGTCATTTAGATTCTGTGACACGTCTCAGCTCTGATTTGAAACTGCACTGAGAGGCAAACGGAAAGGCATTGTGATGTCATTTAGATTCTGTGACTCGTCACAGCTCTGATTTGAAACTGCAAGACCTATGGACATTGGAACAGAGCAGGATCAGTTTCCTTATCGGATCAGCATATGATGTTCTCTCATCACCACAGAACATAAACCTCTGGGTGGGTGAGGAGACCTCATGTCCTTTGTGTTCATCACCTGCAACATTAAGGCACATTTTGACAGTAAGGTGGATCTTAGCCAAGGACGGTTTACTTGGTGCCATGACCAGGTGCTGCGATGTTTGGCCTTAGCATTGGAAGACAAGCGTAACCTGACCAATAAGTTGCCACCAGTTCCATCAAAGCATTACACACAAAAGACAATATTCCTCCATCCAGTAGAGCAACCTCCAAGAAAAGGTGTTAAAACCAAGCCTCATCCAGGACAACTAGAAGCTGCTAGAGACTGGAAGATGCCAGCAGATGTTAGTCAACGGCTTATTTTTCCACCTGAGATTGCCACCACTAACCTTCGACCAGGCATTGTCTTGTAGTCTGGATCAGCATGCCTTGTTCATCTGGTAGAGTTAACAGTGCCATGGGAAGATGCTGTGGATGAGGCATATGAGAGGAAGAAACTTCAGTATGCTCAACTAGCTGCTGAAGCGGAACAGCGAGGATGGAGAGTTCAAGTTTACCCAGTGGAGGTGGGTTGTCGAGGATTTGTGGCACACTCTACATCCCAGTTTCTCAGAGATGTCGGGTTCAGTGGCCAAGAGTTACGTCGCACAGTGAAGAACTTATCTGAAGCAGCAGAAAGGAGCAGCAACTGGCTGTGGTTGAGACGGAAAGATTCTGGATGGGGATCTCAAGCACAATAGAAAGAAAGCAATGCCTATGTACAGGTAAGTAAGCTGGGCTGAGCTGAGTGGGGGATAGAGGGGGGTAATGCTGGGATGCCAGAATCACTGTTGAGCCCTCTTGAGGTGTCGTGGGCTAGTCAACGAAACACCAAGGATGGAAGGTGCCCACTTGAAGACCCCAGAGATGTACCCTACTTAGCTCAATCCAAGCGGTTGTCATGCTGATGCGCTGGGGAGGCAAAATGAGCTGATCTCTGGAGCCAGCTTTACACTTCAGCAATCAACACCAGACAGAAGGATATCTACATCATGAGATGGAAAACAACAAAAATGGATGGAGATGCAGATGGATCACATTAGTTCACTGCAAAGCTACATCTTAGTTGGTGCTTTTCTTGGTGAGAGCCGTTCAAATCAGCACGAAGTTCAACATGTACTCTCATGTAATGGAAATCATGCACTGAGAGGCAAACGGAAAGGCATTATGAATTCATTGCGATGCTGTGACTCGTCGCAGCTCTGATCTGAAAGGGTACTCTGTGAGGTGTTCCTAACAAGTGAATAAGCCAGGCATAACAATTACAACACATTCAACAGCACCAAATACAAAACAGCCATTCACTGCAACATATACATATAGGATATTGAAAAGATAACAACGCTCATGTAATAACAACAACATTGAGGCAATTTGTACTGTTTGTTTCACACTTACTGACAAATAAATAAATAAATAAATAAATAACTAAAAATCAACCTGCATCTGAATATCAATTCACCTGTAACAGCTATGTAAAACTAGGCTAGCTTTCAGACTTAACGTTTCACACTTTTTTTTTTTCACAGCTAATAACTGGAGGCCTTACTATAATTCATTTTTATTGAGCTTTTCAACTTTCAAGACACATTTTAAATCATTGTATTGAAAAACACAAAAGACAGCTGCAATCATACCTGGGGGTTCGATTCAACACATAGTATATACATACAATACTAGAAATCATCATACCACATAGAGTAGTATTAATAATATGAGACACAAGAGCGTGAGAATGACAATATTTACTTTAGCCTGTGCCCTAAAAAATATAAGCACCCTTTATGTGAATTTGCATGATACATTATACCAGCTTTTGTGTTTATTATGACGTAAATAGCACGTCAGAGTGATAGTGGAATATAATTGTAATCGCTGAGCCAACTAAGCAAATGCCTACTCAAGTCTGTATAGTAATAAGTACAGTAGTACTGGTACCTAAATATCACGTTTTATACACAAAATATTGTGTATAATAATAACCACCACCACGCCTTGAATTTTGCTACGATGGATATTTTCTTAGCTCGTTTTAATAATACACTACTGTTCATCTCCGTTTTTAGGTACAAGGAGTAATAGTTGGCTATTATGATGAAGCAGGTGTATTATGATGATCCGAGGATACTGTAAACTGCGGACACAGTCATTTCAGAGGGCTGCAGGAATGTACCACGTACTGGTTTGTTGAGAGTGATTTCTAAGATATTTGAAGTGTGGTATACTCAGTATGGATTATTTAAGATCTGTACACGTCAACGCGTTGTAACAATTAATTTGCATGCCAGAATACGGTAAGTGGGCTGAAGAAAGTTTGATTTAGCAAACAATACAGTATGGGCTCTAGTTGTATTATCTTTCTAATCTAGCCTTTTCCATTATATAAATCAAATAATTCGAGTTACTCCGGTATATTATAAACCCCATACACTCGGTTAAATGCATCATGGTGACTTTGCCACGAGCTGGCCGGATTATAGAACTTTATAATGTAAACTAATGAGAAAAGTGGATCTTAAAACAAAATTGAAGTATGCAAAACAGAACGGTAATAAAGACGCAAATAAAAAAATCGTTACTGCAGAGGTCAGCTAAATACAGTTCCTTTTTTTCTAGTACATTTTATATGTGTTTATTTATGATTAACTTTGGATAAACAGATGGGTACGGTGACGAAAGCATTTTTAGAACATACGGGGAAAAGGCAGCAGTAACTTTTTCCTAGAACACACTGCCCTATCCAGCATTAATGAATTTATTTTGTAATAGATACATAATTACCCAAATAAGTGTGTGTATACTCTACTAAAAAAGTTCCACTTACCACTTTATGAATAAACTTTATTGGTAAAGTATATATGAAATATTATATATATATATATATATATATATATATATATATATATATATACATATACACACACACACACACACACACACACACACACACACACACACACACACACACACAGTGGCTTGCAAAAGTATTGAGACCCCTGACCAATTCTCTCATATTACTGAATTACAAATGGTACATTGAAATTTCGTTCTGTTCGATATTTTATTTTAAAACACTTAAACTCAAAATCAATTATTGTAAGGTGACATTGGTTTTATGTTGGGAAATATTTTTAAGAAAAATAAAAAACTGAAATATCTTGCTTGCATAAGTATTCAACCCCCACACATTAATATTTGGTAGAGCCACATTTCGCTGCAATAACAGCTTTGAGTCTTTTGGGGTAAGTATGTACCAGTTTTGCACACAGTGTCGGAGTGATTTTGGCTCATTCTTCTTGGCAGATTTGCTCCAGATTGTTCAGGTTGGTTGGACGATACTTGCGGACGGCAATTTTTAAATAGTGCCACAAATTCTCAATGGGATTGAGATCAGGACTTTGACTGGGCCACTGTAGGACATTCACCTTTTTGTTCTTGAGCCACTCCAGTGTTGCTTTGGCCTTGTGCTTGGGATCATTGTCCTGCTGAAAGGTAAATTTCCTCCCAAGCTTCAGTTTTTTAGCGGACTGAAGCAGATTCTCTTGCAGCATTTTCCTGTATTTTGCTACATCAATTCTTCCTTCAATTGTAACAAGATGCCCAGTCCCTGCTGATGAGAAGCATCCCCACAGCATTATGCTGCCACCATCATACTTCACTGTAGGGATGGTGTGTCTTGAGGCATGGGCAGTGTTAGGTTTGCGCCACACATAGCGCTTTGAGTTTTGGCCAAAAAGCTCAATCTTTGTCTTATCTGACCACAAAACCTTTTCCCACATCGCAGCTGGGTCACTCTCATGCTTTCTGGCAAACTCCAGATGTGCTTTCAGATGGTATTTTTTGAGTAACGGCTTCTTTCTTGCCACCCTCCCGTACAGGCCAGTGTTATGCAGAGCTCTTGATATGGATGACTGGTGCACCATTACTCCAGCTCCTTCAAAGTGATTGTTGGCCTTTCTGTGGCTTCTCTCACAAGTCTCTTTCTTGTTTGAGCATTGAGTTTTGAGGGATGGCCTTTTCTTGGCAGTGCCTGGGTGGTGTGATGCAGCTTCCACTTCCTGATTATTGATCCAACTGTGCTCACTGGGATATCCAAACACTTGAATATTATTTTGTACCCTTTCCCTTATCTATGCATTTGTATTACTTTATCTCTAACTTCTGTAGAATGCTCTTTGGTCTTCATTTTCCTTCAGATTCACAGCCTTACCAATGATACTTCAACAGTGGGGTTTTTATCCAGGAAATGTGATAGCAAATTTAATGGTTCACAGGTGGAGGCCAACGGTAAGGTAATTGTGTCCTCGTTAGGGCAATTTCTTTCATCGGTGCAAACGGGAGCTTCCACAGCACAGGGGTTGAATATTTATGCAAGCAAGATATTTCAGTTTTTTATTTTTCTTAAAAATATTTCCCAACATAAAACCAATGTCACCTTACAATAATTGATTTTGAGTTTAAAATGTTTTAAAATAAAATATCAAACAGAATGAAATTTCAATGTACCATTTGTAATTCAGTAATATGAGAAAATTGGTCAGGGGTCTGAATACTTTTGCAAGCCACTGTGTGTGTGTGTGTGTGTGTGTGTATATATATATATATATATATATATATATATATATATATATATATATATATATATATATATATATATAAATAAAAGAAATGGATTTAATTAGGAGTTTTTGCCACTGATCAACACACAAAAAGTCCATAATGTCAAAGTGAAAAACAAAATCTACAAATTGCTCTAAATTAGTTATAAATATAAAAGAGAAAATAATTAATTAAGTAAGTATAAGTAAGTAATAAGTATTCAACCCCTTGAGTCAATATTTGGTAGAGGCACTTTTTGCAGCAATTACAACCATGAGTCTATTTGGTTAAGTCTCTACCAGTTTTGCACATCTGGACACTACAATTTTTGACCATTCTTCTTTGCAAAATTGCTCATGCTCCATCAAGTTGGATGGGGGACCTTTGGTGAAGAGCAATTTTCAACACTTTCCACATATTCTCAATTGGATTGAGGTCCGGGCTTTGACTGGGCCACTCCAGGACATTGACCTTTTTTTTTTTAAAGCCACTCCAGTGTGGCTTTGGCTATGTTTAGGATCATTGTCCTGCTGGAAGATTAATCTTCTCCCAAGTCCCAGGTCTTTTGCAGACTTCAGGTTTTCCTCCAGGATTTCTCTGTACTTTGCTGCATCCATTTTGTGCTCCATCTTCACAAGCCTTCCAGGCCCTGATGCAGAGAAGCATCCCCATAGCATGATGCTGCCACCAACATGCTTCACGTTAGGGATGGTGTTCTCAGGATAACATGCAGGGTTAGACTTGTGCCAAACATATCGCTTGGCGTTGAGGCCAAAAAGCTCAATTTTGGTCTCATCAGACCATAGAATCTTCTTCCACTTGGTCTCAGATTCTCCCACATGCTTTCTGGCAAACTCTAGCCATGACTTGATGCGAGTCTTTTTCAATAATGGTTTTCTTTTTGCCACTCTCCCATAAAGGCCGGTTTTGTGAAGCACCAGGGCTATTGTTCCCGTACACAGTGTCTCCCAGCTCAGCCATGGAAGACTGTAACTCCTTTAGAGTTGCCATAGGCCTCTTGGTTGCCTGCCTGACTAGTGCCCTTCTCGCCCGGATACTCTAGACTGCCTGTTCTAGACAGATTCACAGTTGTGCCATATTCTCTCCATTTCTTAATAATGGACTTTACTGTGCTCCAGGGGATACTCAATGCCTTGGAAATGTTTTTATATCCTACCCCTAATTGGTGCTTATTAAAGAAGCTTATTCTGGATTTGCTTTAAATGTTCCTTTGTCTTCATGATGTAGTTTTTGTTAGAAAATGTACTAGCCAACTGTCAGACCTCCCAGAGACAGATGTATTTAACCTAATATCACGTGAAACACCTTAATTGCACACAGGTGGACTCCATTCAACTAATTATGTGACTTCTAAAGACAACTGGTTTCAGCAGAGCTTATTTAGGTATGTCATAGCAAAGAGGGTGAATACTTATGCAATCAATCATGTTCTGTTTTATATTTGTAATTAATTTAGAAGAATTTGTAGATTTTATTTTTCACTTTGACATGATGGACTTTTTTGTGTTGATCAGTGGCAAAAACTCCTAATTAAATCCATTTTGATTCCATGTTGTAACACACAATGTGGAAAAGCCCAAAGGGGGTGAATACTTTTGAGAGCCACGGTAGATGGCATTGTGGACTAAGTCACTGGTATGCTATATAGTAACTGCTGGCTTCCATAGGAAAATCTGTTTGTATACTGTGTCCCAGGTCAAGCTGTGAAATCTGAAGCGGCGCAGCAGAAATAACTCCTAGCAGGGTTTACTTTTTGCAAAGTTGCTTAATGCTAAAACAGTACAAGCTGGATATTTTTCTTGCCATTCCATTATGATATAAACTTTCCTACCCAGTACTATTGTACTGGTTCCACTTTTAAACAGGAGTGCCAATCCTTCCTAAATAGCCAAACTATGTTTAGGTGTCAACATGCCTTTGCATTACCAGCAACCACTCAGGCGTTGGTGACCATAGCATGAAAATAACCTTGATTGCAATTGGTATTGTGCGTGTGTATTTGTGTGCTGTATTTTTGTGTCTCTGTGACTTGATTAAGGCTGGGTTTGATCATTTAACACCAGTAGGCGGGGGGCACCAATTTTCAAAATGATTTGTACCCCTGTGGGGCATGGTTGCATTAGCCGATTTATACATCACTATCCAGTTCAGTAATGGGATTATGGGTGTCATCCGCTATTACACATTGCATACAGCAGGTGGCGGTGATGTTCCATGTTTTTAGCACTAAGTACAACCTGATTTCAATTACGATAAGCAGCAGGAAAAAGCTGCTGTCTGCTTGGGTTTACATGTGCATTGGGTTTTGATTCAATCAGCTGTACTGACATTGATAGAGCTGTCAAGGTATTAAAATATCTATTCAAACATTTTACAGAAATGAAATACACCTTTCACACATAGACACCCACACTACTATTAGGATCTGAACCTATATTTAGCTGTAGATTTAACTGAGCTTAAAGTTCAGACAAAGACTAACCAAGGTAAAAGCACTGCACGCTTAATACAGAAAACATTGCTTACCTTTCACAAACCCACAATTGGGCTTATTGGGTGTCCCACCTTTAGGGACTAAACATTTGACTAAATTATCAGTCACTGCTAGAACTCTACTGTTATACATTTGTTTGTTCCCACAGCTGATTCATTGCACTGGAAATCTTTTACCTGCTCATTACAGTGTTAAAGGAAAACACGTAAAAAAAAAACTGAAATTAGTTGGCACTTGCTAAGTGAAACAATCAAGTTACATGCATTTTATTTATATATAACACATAACAGATTGAGACGCCTATAGAACGCATTTCTAAATCAACCTGCACTTTTAGCAACTGTTTAGCCATTAGCTGGTCAGTGTAGACAGGAATGTCAGTGTTTTAAATGCAAAAAATAATCCAATATGACATATAGAGCATTAGCCTTCATTTTTACAACATAAAACAATCAAAAGTGTACCTCTGAAATGCCCAAGATATTGTTTTTGGACATTTGATTATTTGAATATGTTTTTAATGCAAACTTGGGCCTATGTATATCACAGATATTAATACAATATGTAATATCTAGAAAGATACATACTTGTGTTTTATGTATGTATGAATTATATAGGTTTTATCCAACATGACTTCATTATAAAAAGTCAAGTTTCACTTCTCCCATTAGGGGGCGCTGAGCTCCAATGTATCATCTGGTGTCTGGGAAGGTTCAGCCATGCATCCACATCCTCTATTAAGACACACATATACATCAAACCACAGGAAGAAAAAGGAAAAGGCAATCTTTGGTTTGACACCTGTACAGCAAAGCAGGGTTGCTAAGCAATCGAAAGATCACGTCCATTCTCCTTTGGTTCACTGTCCACTCTAACAATACACAAGGCACAGGGCTTGGCAGGGTCCATGTCAAACTGCTGTCTGTTTGCAAGAGATAACAAATGAGTCGTTTCCTGGACACGACTCCATTATGGCTCTCTGAGCATTCATTTCACCAGCAAACTACATGCGCTTTTACCATGCTGATGAGAGAATTTCAAACAATATTTCACACCATGTACATCATTTAAATGCCAAGATTTTCTTAGTGGATTACCTGGTCTTGGTGAAAGGTGTGTCGTCTGACTGCTAGATGAGAATACTATTGCATTTCTCTCCCCCTCCCCACCCCCAGACTTCTTGTTCCTTTCCAGCTGCTTCCTCCTGTTACAATACCCTTTCCCTAAAAGCACATGGAATGCAGATAACACACGCCATGTATAATGAGCAGAGCCGGCACACTGGTTTCAATAGGATGAGTTTTTTTTTTTTTTTTTTTTTTTTAATATCTTAAACAGCTCCCCCTTGCAGCCTCAATGTAAAATGTAAATGTTTAATGGGATAAGGAGTTAAGTAGACCAACATTTGGACATGTTCCTTCACCACTACCCTGTTGATAAAGGGTAAGGGGAATTGGACACTTCTCCAGTGCTTGCTGGACTAACAGCCGGAGGCAGTCTACTGCACACTGTTGCAGACACAGATGGACAGTTTATTAGTTGGCGTAATTAGTTTCAGTTGCCACCTAGAAGAAAGGACATGTTACGAAAAATAATAAAAAGGAAAACAAATGCTTCCAGCAAATAAATAGATTGTTCCTGGAATGATCGTGGGCTGTGTAACGAAAGAGCCACAGCATTCAGTACAGTAAAAATAACTCTTATATTTCCTTTCATAGCAAGCAAGTGGGTTTGTCAGTTGCATTTAAGTCAACACAGTCCAGGGGAAAAATCAGAGGTCTATTCCTCCTTCTAATTACTGATCCAGGAATATGACACAACCCCCAGCCTTTTGTTCAGCAAAACAGCTGAAAGGGTGGGGGGAGATCCACCATCTTTGCACTGCAGCCTGCTTAATTCAGGTCCAAACTAATCCAGGTTCCTTAAGGATGGAAATATAATGAAACTACATTTTGTTATGGGATTCACTTAAGGAGCACATTTTAGATACAGGCTTCTTTCAACTGGTATACATTTTTTAAACTGCTGTAGATGGTGACGGAGCAGCTGACCAGACAGAAGAATACCACCACAACAGAAACATTGTTCAGTTCTGCTGTAATTAACAGACCTGCACCTTTTGGATTAGCACAGTACACAAAACTTGAGTTTCCAAGTGCATGAACAAAACTTTTTGGCAGCATGCAGTTTCAAATAGAGAAGTCCACAGTAGAAACTATCAGATCATCAAATATCACGTTGTACACATAAGTTTCTCTCAATTACTAAAGCTAAATATATCCCGGACTGCTTTTTAAAAGATACACTCTCTTAAAAAGGTTATTTGTCATCATCGGCATGGGACTTGAAACTAATTTAGCTTGATTGAGACTACCTTGATATCGAGTGCTGTAAATCCACTGCTTATTAGAGCACTGACATTCATCATATATTGTAAAGGAAAACAAATCCTGAAATTGGAAAAAGGTAACAAGACATAAATTCCAGGTTGGATAAAAGCCCAAAACACAATAAAAGATGGAGTCAGAAAAACTAAACAGCAGAGACAGGGATGCTAGAAGATGGGAAGGTCACAGGGACTGGAGAGAAAAGCTTCTGTAGCTTGTGGTTAACTGGAGGGGAAAGCAACTGTCCAGGTATTTAATAAAGCACCTGTTTCACAGGGTTGTGTGCGTACAGTAAATCTCCCCAACAATGTATTTTCAACATCTCCTTTTATTTTTCTTAAGCAGGTAACCTTGGTCCGGAGTCCATGGAGAACATGTTGATATCCAAATAACCTTACCAAAAGCATACTGAACGCTTGAACTTCCCCGTCTTGTTTCCTGCCGTGACATTGTCTCCAGCGTATCAAGTTATAAAGGATTGGCTCCGTTCCTCCCAGAGTCTGTGTCTTGCTCAGACCATCACGTGTGCGCTTTCTCCTGGCTTCACTCCATCTTGGCATGTGCCTTAAGAGCATAAGGCTGAGATATTAGGACTGTCTGTTCTGCACAAATTGCTTCCGAATGTGCAGGCTTTTCCAGACTTGACTGGGGGCCAGAAACCCAAATAATGCACATTTCTTAACAGAATGCTCCCACCTCGAAGGGATGAGGACTATCATTTTATTGTTGTACTTTATCTTCATTAATTGAAATGTACCACAGGCGTATTTCAGCAGAAAAGAACCAGCATCTTTGAAAAGATGTGTCCCTATGTACCATGTAACTGGTTGTATAAAATGCTACCAGTGCCCTTTACTTCAATCTGGTAGTGTGCATTATTCTACTAATCCCCAGTACAACTGTAAGGGTAAACAGTTGGCTGCCATGTGCAATTTTGAAGCCAGTAGAAATGAGATTATGGCAGTTTTCTTCAGGAGTCTAGCAGTCCCTCGTTCTTTAAAATCACCCTCAATATCAACAGTGCAAGACTTGGTGGGTAATATAGTTTACTTTTTATTTACTTCAACCAATGGATTCATTTAATTTACCACCATTTAAAATTGATTACCAGTAATCAAACCAAAAGGACCAGGAATTAGATAGAATTTGCCTACATTGGACGGTCAAAATGTAAATCTCATAACTGGGGAAAAAACAAAACCAAGAATACAGAACCTTCTAACCAAGAACGATTTTAGTATGTGTTACAAGTTGTCTGGATCAACAAAACACATGGTTTGGCGATGGTCTTTAGATACAGTCATTAAAAAAAGGAGCAAATACACTATTGATTATCTGGCAAACAGTACACTGTAAACACTGCGACTATCAAAGCTAAATTTTTAAACTGCACTGTAAGCTTGAGTTTTAAATGTGTGAATTAACAATCTTCAAATTCTCATTCATAATTCTACGACAACCTAAGCAATGCTCACTTCAAGGTTTAATTCCATTAAAGTAAAGTAAAGCACTTCATGTTTCACCTTAAATATACACTCCAGTCACACTCATTCTATAAAGGGAGCGCGTGCCACTCTAGGCAGGTGTTGTATGAAGGATTGTCATGATGCACTTATACAGGCCTAAGTTTTCCTCAGCCTAAATTGGGTCCAGTCACATTTCCATGGAAACCATGTTAAAACTAATGTAGGATGACAACCTAGTTATAAAATAGCTTTAAAACCACAATGTAAATTGCATTAAATTTATCATCCTAACTCACTGAAAGGCTGCAAAGCAATATAGCAGTCAGTGTATTTAAGGGTTAAGAATACATGCCTTTGAAAACTATTCCCTGGGCCTGCTTTACTGTCCGTGATAACAGGCTAGCTAACCTAGTTTTTTTACATTACTGTTCTGGAGTTGTTGAGATGGCTGCAATCTCGATAACAAGGGAAGAAACAGTTTCCTTGATAGTTTTCTTTCTTTTTTCTTTTTTTATTGACGACTTATTTAAATGTATTTTCTTTTAGTTAAATTTTATTTCCTAACAGTTGTGATAGGATGTGGCTCACTATAAATTCCAGGTTATACTTCATAAAAAAAGGACCAGAAAAACATAATTAAAGGATTACAACTCTGTACAGGAGGAACACATTCAGCTTTGCTAGGCGTTTTCGTTAAGGAGGTGTGTTCATGCAATTTCAAAACCAGACTGCATAGCAGACTTTTAAAAGCTGTAATCTTGGCCCCAAATCCATCTTGAAACTACACTAAGTGCTTTATTAACATAATTTTCCTCATACAGAAAGGAAATTAACAATAAAAGAGCTCTCAAAGCACATTGAAATCTGAGAACCAAACACCAGGGATGCAAGATCTTGGCAGTGCCAAAAAAAAAATCTTATTGATTTATTTTATTTCTGGATATTCTTTGCATTACATACACTGTAAAAAGATATTTCCACACCCAGAACTGTTGCTCACCAAGTTACAATCCTTTATTTATTAATTCATCACACTAAAAGGGAGCGGTCAAAACACAAGGATGACTCAATGTAACCTGGTTACAATGCCTTCTATACTGAAGTGCAGAGAGACAGCACAGAAATGAAAAATCAGCCAACAAATCCTGTATAGTACGTAAGTGTTTGTCTTCGGTGTGTGTCAACTGTTTTTCGTTGGCGAGCTATGTTGGTGAAGTACAGTAGGTTTAATACATATGTCTTCACTGATGCAAAGACCTACTGCATGGACAGATAGGGTGTGAACCCTTCACCTTGAGATCTTATCACTGTACAAAAGAGCCAGGCTCTCTCCAGCCAGCCGTTATGGACCTGGTCTATTTCCCTGCAGACACTTTATTGGACCTAATTAGTCTTTCATTGTGGAGTCTCAATGACCAGCTGTCCTGGACTCCTGTGGTACCGTGTCCTCACCGAGATGACAGAAGCAGTGCAGAAAACAGCATCTGTCAGTTAGTAATTCATGAAAACCAGGCCCTTATCACTTGCATGCATTATTGCATAAAAAAGAGACTTATTTTTGAAGGTCACTCTAACTATGTAGAAGAAAGAACTAGAAACACCATGGGTCAGGAGATGTGGGACTGGGTGGTAAAAGCTTACCCTTTCAAAGTACTTTCTGTTCATGCTTGTTGAACATGGATCTCAGAAAATCTTAAACTCTGGGATACCCCTTCACTTTAAGCCATAAAGTGTATCCTTTGTAGCTTAGGTAATACTAGATATTTTCTGATAAGCAACAGCACTTTGCAGCACACCAGTCCAAACCCTAAAAGTCAAGCAGGTTGTGCAGACATTCACTTTTAAAAAGATCACTACTGATTGCTTCAGAGTTTGCAAGTGGCGTGAACTCTGGAGTGACAAAGTGTAGTAAATAAGGTTCCGAAAACCTTTACCCTACCTTTAACTTCAATGACCCAGCTTTGCACTGCTCCCCTATTTGTTCTCTCCATCCCTGAAAACACAACGCTATACAGCAGAGGTAGATAACCTCTGCACCTCCAGGCCAGATATCTGTTCCAACCATGTGCTTAATAATTCAAACACATTAAAGTTTTAAATAAAAGCAGAAAACTAAAAAAGTCCTTTGATGCATGAAATGCAGTACTCTGATTGGCTAATGACGACACCATGATTTATAGCACAGAATACACTGTTGGAACCCTACGTGGACCAAGAACAATCAAAGTCAGCACACGTAACATCTCAATGAACGGTAATTAATTTCAATCTATGACCCGACTCACTTATGTCCCTGTAACTTACGGGAAAACCCTCCTAACCCATAAATAATGCAAAGCCAATGAATCAAATCCTATTTATTGCATACTTCCTCATGGTAAGAGATATTCAAATCAAGTTTCATGGCAAAGTCTATCTTTCAACTCTTTCTAAGAGATAGTCACTTTCTGTCAGAAACTTAGCACTGCAGTGCAAAATCACCCACCTTTGTTCAAATATACACCCATTGTTCTGAAAAAACAAGGTTTTATGCTTTTACAAATGGAATATTAAAAAAAACCAAATCCTGTTCTTTTAAAACATGTCCACCAGATGATTTGTATGACCACAAATGTGGCAGCCATCTTGGGTCACAGTTCAAAGTGATAGATGCCATTAGATTTCCCTCACAAGGAGTTTCCAGAACACTGGAAATCTGGTATCTCAAAATAAAAGAACCAGTGGAAGGACCATTATAAATAAGCTCCTCTCAACAGATGCTTCAAAACATTCTTGTTGATGTACATGTGCTGCAAAAAGTTTTTCTTTGAAAGCACGCACAGCAATCTCACTGCCAACTCCTCAAAACAAATGTAGCAAACTTCTCCAGCTGCATAGCAGGCTAGATGCCGAAAACTCAAGGTCTAAACTGCAAATCATTCATTTTTTTATTAAGGTCTGTTTACTAGAAACAATTCAGTTGTCCTAAAAGAACACGTTTTAAAACTAGTCAAGAACTCTAATTCCAAATGGCAAGGAACTGGAAGTCTTTCTTTTATATACAGTCACAATGCCCTTCAAGGAGGAGTTAATTCTTTAAAGGAGTACGCTCGAGGCTGTAGCAGAACAGATGTCAGGAAAGTTTTTTTTTGTTTTGTTTTTTTAGGATACCATACGCGAAATGGTTTGCAAGACATAAATCTAATTTCTACGAATTACTAACAGAATGGACAATACATTTAAAAATGACTCCTCCTCCCCCCTTCTTTACACCCTTTGCTCTGAAATTACCTATGTCTGTTAAAATGTTAAATTGCTAGGTTTGTTTGCATGTTACGAAACAGATGATTAGTAGTGTCAGTTAAAAATCAGCTGCAGCATATTTACCGTACTACAGAGGGTTGAAGTTTGTTTTTCTGTCATTTATATTGAAGTGATACAAAACTCAGAAGTAATTTAACCTGCTAACATGTGCATAAACTCGTGCCCAACATTAATCCCAGTAGTATCGTATCATTGTAATGCAAAATGTATCTGAACACGGACAATACACGGAGAAAGGTCTCCTTCAGTCACTTGTTTTATTCACATTAAAATATGCTAAAGGCAGCACTGTCCATACATTCGACTTCCTGCCAATTTAACACTCCAGTTAAAAAATAAAAAATAAAATAAAAAGCAGAACTAGTCAGGAAGACAAAAAAAACAAATCATAAAAGAAAAAGCAGCATCCTTTAAAAATACAAAAAATTGTGTGTGGAAACGCTAGAATTATTGTGAAGCTCCAATCCAGACATTATCCTGGGTACCGAGAGCAGAATTAATAAACCCCCTCTCTGACTCGAAACAGATAAATAAACATAATAAAATCACACACACACAAACACAGAGAGGAAGCTCATTAAAAAAAAAAGGAAAGGAGAGACTTAAGCTTTGAAAAGGTGACTTGTCTAAAGGCAGCATGGTAGTGAACAGATTCAAGGACGACGTCATGCAGAACTGCCTAGGAACACATTTTGCTTTGAACGTATCAGAATAAATATTAAGCCCCAGCCAGATCTAGCAGGCTTCTAATTTTAAAAAAGTAATACCGTAATATATTATATTCTATAATTACAAGACAAACTGTCTTGCAATGGTGGTAAAGACCCATATTGAACAATGAAAAAAATATTTGCTAACATAGTACTCTAATGTAGTCCTTCCTGGTGTTTGTGCATGGAAAGCAGAGGCCTGATCCAGAACATAGGCATCTCCAGAGGGTTCATGTCTTCTCAGCGAGTCAGAGGGTGTGTGAACTCCTGCCTCTGGTACAGTGGTTCCCATTGGGCTCTGCAGAGATCTGCCGATAATGATTCAGAACGACACCACATAAAATAGAAACTCAAGTGTTCACCACAGAGATGAGCAGCACTCTGTGTAAACAATAGCTTCCGTCATTGTTTGCATCGATTTCGTCCAGAATTTTTTTTTCTTCTTTTGTTATTTACTGGTATTGTAAATAACTCTTGAGGGACTGAGGCAAGGGTAGCGATTCTATTTCCTGCAGCCGATCTCTGCTGAGCGCTAGGCGCACTGATCTCCGGCACAAGTCCGTTAAGGGAAGAGGCTCCGCTGGAAGAGAAAGGAAACATGATGAGTTTATAGATTAGTATCTAAACTCACTAGAATGGAAAGGCAACGCTAAATCTTAAGCCAGTCAGATCTACAGGATGGTCAACTGCTCAGATTAATTGGGTTTTACCACTCCACGTGAGCAGTGATGCATAAAACCCCACCTGGTACCTACTGCTGCAGAGAACCACACAGACAGCCCAAAGTTTGACCCGTGTTTAAATAAACAGCTATTACTAAAAACAGGAGGTTTTCGACACTCTAAAAAGACCTTGGTAGTAGTTCACATAATTAAAAGTTGGTAGACTGCTCCCTATCTCTTGTTTCAGCGAGTCCCCACACCAACTACATATTTAGACCCCTGCTGAATATCCAGTTTGTTCAACCTAAGGCAATTAGCTAGCAATTGGTGGTGGAATAACTGAACACAGACACCAGTGAAAAAGTCTTCACCTAAGCAGAAAAAACAAGTTTCTAAACAATCTTATATAAAAACAGACTGCAAGAAAGGTTTTTTTGAGTTACTAAACTTGACACAGAGTGTGCCAACAGCATCACATCCCTGTGATAGGCTTTTTAAAAAAAATTTTGACAGGAAACCTTAGGTTTCCTTCTAGGCTCCAGTGATAAAATGTTAGAGAGAAAAAACACCCACACATTTCAGAAGCATACCTCTAATGTATAGCACACGATGGTGTTGCCAAGTTTTACAATCAAATTAAGGTTGATTACTTTTTTCAGGCAAGGAACGGACACATGAAAATCTTTCTATCAAGAATCTTTAGCCGACAAGAGTGCATATTATTAAACAGACACACCTTATTTAACACATTTAAATTCTCATCTTTGCAAAGCTTTTTACTAGACATGCTGTTGAAAGCAACACACACTGTGATAGTGAAAGGGGTTCTAGTTTAATTACCAAAATAAGCACCTTTCTTCCAAGCCAACTAATAAGAATTGAAAAAAAGTTACACCCAGAGTTCTTCTGACCTGTCATAACAAAAAGCAGTGACAAATTCTGCAGCTCTCTGGGAACAATTATGCCTTCGCTTGACTAGCGCAGTTCACGGACAAGTTTATCTTCCCTTGTCAGCTTAATACATGCACCTGAGACTGAACAGGGACAAGTTCTATTTCTCTGCCTTGCCATATCTCGACGAGGCAGTATACAGGTATATAAAATGTCAAGCTAAATATCTAGAGACTATGCCTGTATAAAAAACTTCCTGATGAGTTAAGCAAATTCTGAAAACACTGCCTTGAGTGACATCCACAATTTCCATTCACATCATTCAGGAACTGGGTTACATCAGATACCACCCCCCATCAAGAAAATATCACCATGACTCCCCTGTGCCATCATCATGAAAAACCAACTGAAGTCAGACTGACATTCTTTTCCAAGTCAGTGGAATCCCAATTTCTGCAGCTAAATTAGCACTGCAATTTAAATGCACAACCTTCAAGACTTGGGGGCATAGTTTGCTAAACGGTAATATATTCAAGAGAGCTGAATGATAAGTAAAGTCCAGCCAGACAAACCATATACAGTATGGATTTAAGAGATGAACACAAACTTAAATAAAAACATTTTTAAAAAAGAAGGAGACACATCCCTTTGGTTTAGCTATTGCCTTCATTTATGACATTAGGCTACAGTTTAACACTGCAATTGTCTTTGAAGGCATCACTTCAATAACCTTACATGAAAGACTATTGTCTGCATTATATCTCTAGCAGCTTCACATACCAATTAGCTCTACAGTATCCCTTAACTCATACATAAAACTTACTGGACTCATTACCTTTCCAAAAAACACTCAAGCCAATACTGAACAAATATTTAGTCTGAGTCAGACAGTTATGTCTCATTGGGTTTTCTTCTGCAAGAGGCTCTAATTGGCAACAGATGGTGACAAATACATACATTTATATATATATATATATATATATATATATATATATATATATATATATATATATATATATATATATATATACACACAAAAGCCACACACTCACACTTGCAACTGCGGACAGACAGGCGGTATGAATCATTTATAATGGCTGGACTCATTTAGAAACAAGCCAACAAGAGAGAACATTTCTTTTTAAAATTACTTTTCTGATTATACCCATTATAAAAAGACAAGTACATGTTCGGCAGAACTGCCGTGGGAATGGAACTGAATTAAATGAATTGAAAAAGGTAATGTATCCTCTCAGAAGACAGGAAGGCAGATTAAATCACTTTAAAAAAAAAAAAAAAACACAAAAACATTTTTCCCGCCTGTTTAGACCCAATAACTTTTTTTCACCTCACCAAAAACTGATGCTACCAAACTATTTGGCCCCGGAGAAAGGCTAGTAAAAATCACCACTTGGATACATGGGGCATCTGACCAGTAGAGATCACCACCAGGACTGGAAAGATGCCAGGTCGAGTTCTCCTGCCCAATGCACAGGATCACAAAAAGGCCAAGGTAGCACTACCAGGACTCAAACCAGCAAGCTCCTGATCGGCTCACCCTGGGCTCTTGCACAGTGGGAATCCACAAATCACATATGACATGAAAGCTTTGTACAGCAGTGTTTCTGTATAGCAATCTTTAAATTTCCAAGAACCGACTAATTCCATTAACTTAAAGACTAGAAACAGATAAGCATACAACAGGAGGCATGTGTTAAGTTGCTTGCTGTATAAAGTGTGGTACTGTAAAGCTGATCCAAGTTAAAAACAGCAGCACCTATAGGAAAGAACGAAACTCCATTCCTAAAAATCAGGCCCCATAAGACTCCCAGGTCATTTGATATATAATTCATGTATCGGTATCTGACCAGGTAAAAAATACAAATTGTGAGGCACCAGTTTCAGCTTGCGAGTCAACAAAATACCAACAATTTCTCTGGGGTTAAGAACGTGATGGGGCTTTTGTTTCCGTCAACACTACGACAAAGTAACTCATGGCTCTCACTGAGCTACTCTAACAAGTAGGGGATTCAAAAAAAAAAAAAAGACACCTTCCAGGGCACTGCAAAATTGAGTCTATTGATCCTTCTCCCCACTCCCAGCTGCGACAAGGGAAAGGAAGAACAGATTAGATAAGGCACCAAATGACAACAGGTACCTGAATGATTTCTCAAAAGGTACTTTATTATTTCACTGGTATTGGGGCTTGTTGCATTTCAGACAGTGTTCCCAAGCGAAAGTGGAAATTCATTAAGAGGACATGGTTGATATCAGTTTCAGATAGCTCTAAATAAATCCCATTTCCCCTTCTTTAATCTCGTACTTGAAAGAACAAAAAGACACAACGGCATCATTGTAGGACTTTTAGTAATAGCTGTAAACCATGATGAACACAACTTCATTTGCTGTTTATCATTGCTCAAGCCACACTTTTCCCTCAAGCCAAAGACCCTGGATAAAATGATGCTTGTTTGAATCTCCATGCAAAACCGTTGCTTCCACAGGGGGTAAGGTTTTAAATGGATCAACACAATTCAAAGCAGCCCAAGATTAGCCATTGTAAAAAAAAGCGCTGGTGTATATTTACAATAATCACAGTCCTTGGAGTAAAGAGGCGAATATCTAAGGAAGTAGAGCGTATCCATGAAATGTAAAAGCTTTACTAAAAAGGTCAGGCATTTACCGTAGGTAATAAAACGCCAACAATTTAGGTGTGCAAGTTACACCCACCCACTTTCAATACAATATAAACACCACATGCTCTGTACAGCAGTGATTGATTATAATGGATTTTCAAAAGAACGCAGCCTCATTATATAATGACATTCAATTGCAAGAATCCCTTTCTTCCAATCATCAAAGAAAATGGCAGAACAGTTCACTGTTTTCTATAGGGGTTTTGCAGAATGTCTTAAAAAAAAAACACTTGTATTTTTTGTAATTTTTTGTAATCTTCTGGCACAAGTTAAAGAGGGCATTAAGGACATCCCTCTGCAGCAGAGACTGCCAACCCTGGTCCTGGCAAGTCCCGATCCTGCAGCTTTCATAGGTGTCTTTACATTCTCAATGGCTAAAGGTCTGGAACTAATGTTAAATCATGACTAATTAAGCCAATAATTGGTTCAATTAACAGCTTGATAGAAACTAAAACCAGAAGACCCTGTAGCGCCAGGACCAGGGTTGAAGACTCTGCTTTACAGCAATCTATGTAGAAACCAAAACAAAGTTTGTAATGACTCCTTGCCACAGAGCTGAACTTTTAAAATCGCTAAATATACTGGTTGTTTTTCCCAGATACCCAGTTGAATAAATCATCCAGCTAAACCTGAGGGAACCTCTGTATCTGCAAAGGTTAAAGTTTTCATTTCAGCATGGAAAGTCGATTTCCACTATTTATAGAGCCATTCACCCTTCAAAAAGCATTCATCAATTCCCTGGTTTCCATGTGTTGATTTGTAGATAAGTTAATTAAATAAAAATAAATACATAATAAAACAAAAATAAAATAAATAAAGCCTTTGTGACCTGCATTGGAGGTGCCAGGTGCAGCTGACTGAAAACAGCATTACAATTTGAATCCAGCAGTCAAATCGCTGCACTTGGTTAGGACTACATGCTACAGGTCTACTTGTTTAATTTTTGTTAGAGATGAAAGCCTTAAAATGGAGTACAAGCATAAAACAAAAGGTCTGAAGAGGGATCAGCAGTAGAGATTGACTTGCCTCAAGTTACTGCCCAAATTTTCTATGGGACTCACTATATGTCTTCCAAATAATGATTATATATCCTGCAGAAGGGCTGCCTACAGTCTCTCCAGCCCAACGGCAGATCGATGGTTCACAATGTACACATGCAGTGGGGGTAGCTATTGAAGAGAATCAGAGCCCTGCATTACAGCCCAGCAGTGGGACTGGACTCCCATGGGACCCATGAACATGTCAGCAGGAATGGGATCAAATTACTTCATTGCAGGTGGGATTGGGTGTGCAAAAACTTCAGGATTGCGGTAATTTGCAGGAACAGACTAAAATCTCTCATCCGTTTACTGAGTGTAACAAGAAAAGTCTTAATTGTTCTGTTTGAGCTTCTCTGTTTATAAGTATGTAGCTTTCAGTAGCATTCCAAATCCGGGTGAAGTTGGAGTCAGAGAATCAGCAGTCTTGTTCGATTTCATTCATTTAAAACACAAGTTGAAACATGTAAACGTTGAATGGTAAAGATTCAAAACAGAACCACATAGACCACGGCAGTGTTAATCGTAGTAAGTACTCAAAATGGTAGATTTGGCATAAATTGCATATATACATTAAAAAATGTATAATATAAACCAAGTTGCATCCTATATATTTTTAGTCCATCTGTTGACACTATCTTACTGTAGTAATTTAAAATCCGTCTCTGGTGCGGGATTAGGCAGTATTTAAAAGGTTTTTGCGGAAGGGAGCAGGATTAAAAAAATAATCCCGCGCAGGGCTCTGGCCTGCATTGATGTACACTACTGACCTTTCAGGATTTTTTTTTTCTTTCTGTTCAAATCTCCTCCATTAGGAGAAGGCACATTGTAGATTACTGAAGTTCTTGTTAACCTATTTAGGCGCTGCCCATCACAACACTACTTCATTAAGTGGTACTGTAGGAATGATCATGCAACCAATGGAATATACTATGTAACATAGTTATAACTCGCTGACTGCTGCACGTGTGGCACAGAACCCTCGAACCTTCCATAAATAGCATTTTCAATAGAGCCTGCAACCACTCAAGACCCCAGTCTCATAAACCCATCCTGCTTTCACCCCTATGTGTTTAAGAGCAGTGTGATAAACCAGCGTGATCCGTCCCTCAAACCTAACCTGCCAGAACTTCCCCGCCGTGGTTTGCTTGGCTTGCAGAGCAGATTTCTAACCCCACAGAGAAGATGTGAGGAAACCCTCTGACAGGCTCTCTTTGAACTGGTATTTTGAGTCATGAGCCGGCACATCCTCACGGCATCCTTTCAGGCCAGCCCTGCTTGAACGACATCCTTTTTAAATCGTCGACAATGCAACCCAATGCTCAAGCTTGCTTAAGCGTTCTTTTAAATTAAAATCCACTAAAGCATATTAAAACACACACACCCCACAATGAATACTTAAACTCAGACCCCGTCTGTAAAAACACACACACTTCAGGACTGCTATAAACCACCAGTTATGTCTGTTTTAAAACAAAGATCTACATGTAAACGGCTCCTCCTCTGAATATTATTCAATCAGTGCTCTATTTTAGGGCCATTTGGTTGTTTCTTTGCCACTAAAACTTTTTCAAGGAGTTGCAAAATCACAATCTGCAGCCTCCTCCAGCTTCCTTAGTCAGTCATGAAGAAAACAGGATGCTTAAAACAACGGCACACTGTTGATTTTCAGTTTTGAAAATACATCCAGCATGTTTCAAGGAGGATATCATATGATACTGCTATCAGTTTACAAACACAGGATCCTACTTCAGTGAACAATAACACTTTTTAATTTTTTTAAATAACATTCAAGATAAAATGTAGGGTGGAAAAGGTTCTACTGTACATCTGTATTGCAAATCAGGACTTCGAATGACCCCCATTTTCATAATTCCATTACTGTAAATCCACATTACCAGCAGCCTATAATGGCCCCTTGCAGACAGTCCCTTGGTTCCCATTAAAATCTTGCAAGGGTTGGAAACTGGCAGAGCCTGCTTGGCAAAACCCCATAGGGCTGTAAATATTTATAAATCCATTAAAGAAAAAAAAAAAAAAAGCCATTTTATTAATTTTTTTTCTAACTGACAGTTTTGTTAGTTTGAAGGCCCAGATAAAAGGAGAGTTCAGTGAATCACAGAATAACTGTAACCAGAAAGTTGAAATAATCTCCAATACTTTACCAAAGTGGGATATTCGTTTTTAATGAGATTTGTGAATAAATGCCAATCCGTAAAATCATTTTGATAAATATTAATTTAGAAGCATCTCACTTTTTATATTCTAGCTTTAGCATCATTGCTGAATGTCATCTCCAAAATGTTTTTTTTTTTTTTTTGTTTGTTTTTGTTTTTTTATTAAGGGGAGTGTTTTGCCCAACGTCTTCAGTGTTAGATTAATATGTGATGCCAAAAGGGATTTGTCATTTTTGAATTTGTTTTAAAATGGCACAAGGGACAAGTAAGTTACTGATTAACAAGCTGTTTTCCTTCTCAGACCAGAGGAACAAAATGCAAGAGGGAATTAAATGACACAAGAATTGTCTCCCCTTTATTACTCCTAAAACACATTAAAACTGCCTGAAAACCCTTCATGCGGAGCTCGTATAAATGTTTCACACATCTTCAAGCCCACAAGATGCATTCTAAAAAGGGATGACAAAAATAGATCACGATGCTGTCACTGGCATGCTGCAGCCCAGTTGTTTGCCAGACAGCCTCAGCATCTAATTCCCCCATCTTCAGGGAATTACTGCAGCTTCTAATCAATCCACACTGAAGAGCCTGGTGAAGTAGGAAAGGGGGAGGGGGGGATGCACTGAATCCAAGATGCTGTGGCATGGCAGTGTGGAGGTATAAATTACACACGTCAACCTTTCCAGGGGTGACTCACTATCAGCACAATAGAACGTAATGCTTTCTGAAGTGCTCTTATCCGGAAATTACACATTTATTTGAAAACTAATGGAAAATGACAGAGCCTTGCGGGCATGTGTGCCCTTAAATGAGCCCCCTTAATTAACCTTGATAGCACTAGATGTAGTTCCATCCCATTTCAACCTCTGCAGTACAGCCCCAGAAATGTTGAGGAAAAAAAAAGTTAGGTGAAGAATGTCTACGTTTCTACATAGAAGTACAGCCTAGCGATTAGTGGTATAGTTTGTAGTTCTTTCAGAATACAAAATATATTTCTTTAAAAATGAAGTAATCTGCAATTCAATAAATATATAGCTTCCATCACTGCTGTTTTGCACTTTTAATTAACATTTCACAGCAAATTAAATGTGTCACTCTAATTAATGGATTAATACCAAATCACAGGGCTCTTTATATAATAAATAAAAATAAACACACACATACACATTATAATGGTATGACCCAGGTCATCACAGTGGAGTTTCTAAAAAGATCCATAGGATTGATAGATAGAGTTCAAAATGAACTGGACAGAGTGGGTGGGGATGTAAAAATAAAAAACACATACATTACCAGATGAACTCACTGGTGATGCAACACCTCACTTATGAAAGTGACCCTGAGTAGCAACAGCTAGGAGAACATTTAAACAATTAATTCAATGGATGATTTCTGCAATCCGAATATAATAAGGAAATCATTTGTTGTAACCACAACACTTCCACACTGCTTGTGTGAACTATTTGTTCTAAGCCAGATCGACAAAGCACAGTAAACTGTTTATGTACATTTAAAATAGTTTATGCCACATGCACACCAATGGATGTGTTTTTCCATAAACTCCATTCAGTTATTAAAGAATATCTTAAAGTTTTATCGCACTCGCAGTTTTTCGTAGGTTATGTGTATAGGCACTTCCACTATACAAAATCCCAGCAAGGGATATTAAATGCATCTGCTTTAGTTCTCACTGCAGCAGTATCGGTTGTTTTCAGGATTCCAAACCTAGAAAGGTGCAAAACACCCCAAGCTCTCCTGTTGCCTTCACAACAATGGAATGTGGAAACTGTTCTTTTCAGGCAAAGGCACAGTTATTCTTAGGAAAGCATTTTAAACTTATCACTCATATAAAAACATGCATTAAAAAAAAAAAAAAAAAAAAACACTCCACACTGTTACGAATCACTTGAATAGGGTCAGAGCGGGGGTGAAAACCAAGAGCTTCTATCTGGAATCATTCTCTTCGGAGTCCACCCTGGATGACATGACCTCTCCACTTGCAGTTCAAAAGGCAACGTGGAAGCGCATACAGGTACAGCTGATGGTGCAACTCATCATTTTATTTAAGTGTATTAAAATGTTGGTGCTCATGAAATGTATTGAACTGGCAGCACTGACTGTCCACTGTATTTCTGCACAAACTGTAAACTCCTCATAATTGCCTCAAGCCTGCTATTGAGGATCCACTGTATAAAGACCAATAACCCCATTACACTTGTGACATGCAAGCTTGATTTGAACCCTGGCCTCTGGCAGAAGGATGATTGTATAGCAGCATACTCATTGTAGTGTTTTTTTTTTTTTTTTTTTTTGCATTATTTTAAAATGTCACACTGTTACACATGGACAGAAATAAGTAAATGAACAAATACATACACAAGTAATGCAACATAATGACTAATCCATAATGTAAATTAATGCCTCAGCATGTTTTGTTTTTCATATTGCAGGCTTGACTTAATACAGAACAGCTGGCTCATGGTAATGTATATACTACCAGACATAAGCAATGGATACAATGCCTTGTCGTCACGTTTTCCAGGACCTAGCAGAGTGACATTAGCTTTGCTGACCTTAATGCAATATGCACCAGTTATTTCAAAGGTCATCATGGGCACTTCAGTAAGGAGCCTATCAATACTGCAGTGCCTGAGCACACTGCACCAACACTTCACAAAATACCACTGTGAAAATTCACGTTACAAGTCAAACCAGCTCTTTTCTAAACCACTTTACTGATACACAGGCCACAACAGTCTAAGAAACAATGTTTTCATTTTAAAACGAAAGACACTTTAATTCCCCAGTCAATACCCTACTGTATTTAGGAGCAGCTTATAACTGGATATTCGGAAAGCATGTTGACAGATACTAATACTCTGTCACTGAATGAAGCCAAAATTAGATAGAGTAAATGGCTGGTAAGAATACCTCTCCAATCCATGCTTCCTTCCTCCCAAAGAGCTTACACATCATGCGGCAGAGTTACATCACTGAACTCAGAAGAGGCCTCGTTTCAGCAGTTATCGACATGGCTGTAGATGGGCACACACACCAGATTTTCCTATCAATTTCCTATTTAGTTCAAGCATTGAGTTTGTTCAAATATTTGGCATCTTGATGCTTTTAAAAAAAAATAAAAAATTATTTACTGCGGTAAATAGTTTATTACGTGTTGCATCTAGGTCAACCAGATTTAAAATAAATAAATGAAACAAAAAAACACCACACACCACAAAAAACAAACCATACAGTTTGTTCAGAAGACACACAGGTCAGCCACTCAGCTGTGCACCCAAGGGCACTGTAAACTGATGCTCTACTGCATACTGTATGGTTCTGTTAATGCAAAACAATATTGGCTGGAGATGTGTATATTAAGAGGAATTTAGGCCGTGACAAGAAATTATTCTGAAACAAGAAAAGCTTACACAAGTCTGAACTGTGGAAGCAATAATGTGTGCATTCAGAGTACATGTAAAGCCAGGGCACTTCTGAATAGTACAAAGTTTAACATTTCTTCAAAGCAAATGTCTGTTGAGACTAGGCCTATAAGAAGTACTTCAAGAAAAATGGGTTTTTCTTTTTAAAAAACAAAACAAAAACACAGGATATTTGTTTTATTGTTTTGCAGAATATTGAAAACCTCCATTCATCAACACAGCTGCACACTTTCTACAGCATGGAAAGCTCACTGTAAATGATCACATTTGTGCGGTTTTAGGCAAGATCTGCATATGGGTTCAGCAAAAACCATTAATGTAATGGAAACAAAATTCAGTTTTAAAATTTGAAGAGTCTGGGAGAGACATCTTTAAAATATTAATGTAGACAAAGAAATATATAATGTTCAGTTTCCACAAACCTTTCTACCATTTGCACTGTTCACAAAACAGTTTTAATAAATTCGTCAAACCGAACCTATCAAAAGAAATGCTATTCTGTGCATTATCTCCCTGTATGATGCAAGTGTTTTGAAATGTGTCAGTTTCATCTTGCCTTCAAATCTCAAATGTACAAGCTGAACCAAGGAAAATAAAGTAGTCTTGACACTTCAAACTCCAGTCCAGCTCTGATGCCAAGCCCAAATTGGAAACATATAAGCAGTACACTGTTGTGGACGCACCACACAACAAATACCCACCTTGCATGCAATACAACGTGGTGCTGAAATATCTGCAGGTGTTAGAAATTAACCTGGAAACCCCCAAGAGTTGACCACTGTCAAGAAAAGGTACCAATTACTATATCTGAAACAATGACCTACATGGCAAAGAACCGCTCTGCTGCACATCACGTAGAGCTCATTAAACTCAGAAGCACTTTCATTACTGCAAGATGATAAAATGAAGCCAATGGGGGACAGATGACAGGGGGGGGGGGGGGTCTACAGTAGGCTTGCATTTTAAAATGGCATGAGTTTGGGGACTTTATGGATAGTTCCTCATTAGGAGGGATTGCGATGGAAAATGGAAAGTTAGACTGGGGCAACAGGAACTAGAGATGGTACATACAAATCAAGATTAATCTGCTCGAGGCTCAACAGTACAACAGAAGGCAGATAATCTCTGTTATCGCCAAATGCATTTACAGTAATGTGGTATTGTGTGGGGAATCACATTGTTTATCACGTTATGAAAGCAAGCCATATTTAAAGATTCCACATTCGGCTTGGCAATGCTATTTAATTCACTCCCAATTGTATGGATTTGAATTCAAATTCCTCAAAACATTTACAGACTATGATGCACACTTTTGCAGTGAAGGCTAGCAGTTTATAAAAAAATTGACTGCTTTACAGAAGAGGTGCCCTCTAAGAAACTTGGGGACAGTGTCTCCCTTTCTTAGCCAGGTAATTTGCCGAGTGTGACACTTCAGCCAGTCATGAAAAAGGTCCTACTCTCCAAGCTAGGCAAGTAGTCAATTGTCCCAGTTAGACTGTACAGAAATCACACAGTAGAGTGCTTTTTTATGGAGATTGATCAAAACACTATACCTCAATCCCAAACAAGTCTCAAAAACAATAAAAAGCATAACTGGATGAAAAAAAATATATATATCAGTGGACAATTTAAATGCAAGTATTCCAATCATCATCTCCACTCTCATTGTGACAATGAAGTGGTTGTGTACTTCTTTACAGACAGGCCGACATTAAAAGAGGAATGGATCCTGCTCATGCAGTCTGCACTGATGCAAATCGGCAACTGATGGATGATTCATGCTATCTGTTACGGCTGAAGACAGAAAAAAAGGCAATCTAATCAATTACATGTTTTATCAACATTTCAAAATGATTTTTTTTTTTTTTTTACGCTTCTTTTCAGGCTAGGAAATCTGTATATTGCCTGTCAAAATAAATAAATAAAAACAACACACAAACACACTAGTGGTTTCTGGTTTAAAAGCATTGCAAACAATCCTTCAGTGTTGATAAAATGAAGGCAGTGCTGCAGTTTTAAACCCTACTTCATCTCCCTTTATTGAATACACCATAAACTTCAATCAAATAACCCACAGCACCTAGGATTTTAATGATGGTCATGAGTTTCCTGCATTGGCTCCATACAGAATCAGCTCCGTAGTGACTTGTCTGCCTGTGACTCCCAATATGTACAAGCCAAGTCAAAATCTTACTAACCACTGATGCTTTGGGTAAAATTGTTGTTGTCTAGAGTCATCAATAATTCAGAAAATTATTTCAATCTAAAGCATTTTCCAGAGAAAATAGATGATACATTTTATTTATACAATTTTAAGAACCTGGCATATGCACTGTATTTTAGCATGTTAACGCCTTGCCCATATGGAAGATTCATTTAAAAATATTTGCATACCAGGGAAGTGGATCCAAAATTCCCAATCCTCTGCAAACATGTTTTTGCTTAAAAACAAAAGACCATCGTAATTCATTTAAAACCTACATTCATGCTTTCCAGGGCAAAAAACAAAAAAACACACCACCACCACTTAATCCTTAAACAAATCCGTGCGCAGAGAGGCACAAAACCAGATTTCACAGCCTTCACCCAAAGCTCCTGCTGCAGGGAAGATGGGAACAGCCAGATTAATAAACTTGTCAAGATTGAGACCCCAAAATGCTGCCAAGCCTTAGCAGCATGAATACACAGAGCCAGAGAGACATTAACCACTCGTGGCAGAAGAGATTAGTTATATTTTAACCCTATTTTATTATACTACGTACTGTAGTTTACCGGTTAGGACGTTCAACTGTGTCTTGCTTTACTTTTTTTTTTTTTTTAAATCACTGAGGAACTACTATTGCAGCCAACTGGTACAACTGCCCTCCTACTGTACCTTATCCAACTTTCCTCTACAATTAACTAGAACAGGCAACAGTGTTAACTACCTGGCATTGGACAGTTCTAAACAGCTTGCCTGTCTGTGCAAAGCTTGAATTACTGCAGCACTCTGCGAAGTGGCTCTGCACCTTGAGAGCCCTGCTCTATATTTACACATTTCACTTGCAAGGTCACATTACAGAGGAGCTTTTCCTTTCCCTCTACACCCCCATACAAAATCGATGGCTTAAGCAGCCCATTTTGCATTACCAATGTAGATGTGGAATCCCATTACCTGACCTCTAAAAAACGGAAGTTAGCAAGTAGGAGAAATTTGATGACCAAAATAAATAAAATAAATAAAACTGCTGTCCTCCTTGCTACCTTTGTAAAAGGAACAAACTTGACTGTTAAACCAGCTGCAAGTCAACCGTTCATACATTATTCAGAGATCAGACCTAATGCCTTTCATTGGCTCCTGTGTGTATGATCAAGCCAAGCCCGTTTAAAATCTCTCTGCTTTCAGGTTACCACTCAACATGTTTCAGCAGAGCTGGATTAAATGCTGCACCAAGATGCAGGAATGGAAATAAGACACCCACTCCTGGCTTTAATATAAGCTTGATTAGACACCATGCATAGGTAACAGGCTCAGGAGTCTCATTAAAAAATCATGGTGAAAAAAAAAATCAGGAAACACATCAAACTGCTATTACCAGCCCTGAAGATGGATGGCTATGGCTAGCAGAGACAGAGGTTTGTTTAATGGAAACAAAGTGAATAAAGCCATGTAGAAAACACACATCTACAGTAATTGTCACAATCAGGGGTTGATACAGTGTCTATTTGACAGGTTTTTTTTGTCCTAGTGGAAATCAAATAAATCATCCAATAAGTATTGCCTATCTGAAGGGATGGAAGAAAAGTAACAATAATAATAAAACTATTTTATATAGTGCCCTTAAAAGCATTAATCTATGAGTGCTTAACAAAAGAAAATACAAGTCATCAAAACACAGAACCCAAACAGTATCATAAGACTTACTTTTTTATAAAGGCTAAGACTTAATTTAAAAACACTCAAAGTAGCAGAGTGCTCAATCTCTATAGGAAGAGAGTTCCACAATTTAGGGGCACAGCAACTAAATGCCCCATCACCCATAGTGTATAGCGAGCACGAGGGACACTCAACAATATAAGATCATGTGAGCGGAGGTTGCAGGTAGGAGTATAAAATGATAAAAGATCAGATCAATAAAGCGGGGCCAGCCCATGAAGAGCCTTACAGGTAAGCAGCAGAATTTTAAAATCGACTTGGAACCTAACAGGCAACCAATGCAAGGCCTCTAAAACAGGAGCGATATGATCTCTGGTGCAAGACCTGGACAGAATTCTGGCTGCAGACTTCTGGACATATTGCAGTCTAACAAAGATGCAATTTGAGACACCAGTAAACAGGACATTAAAGTAGTCAATCCTGGAGAACACAAACGCATGGACAAGTTTTTCAGCTGCAGACTGCGAAAGCATAGGTCACAGTCTAGCTATATTTCTGAGGTGGGAAAAAGAAACCTTGACAGTGTTCAGTACATGCGGTTCAAAAGTTAACCCAGGATCAAACATCACACCCAGTTTTCATTTTAGAAGTAAACTCAAGCACAGTGCCATCAACAGATACATTTAAGGCATTAGTTTTACCTAGCTGGCAAGAAGTGCCTAGCAGCATTACCTCAGTATTGTCACTTTTTTTTTTTTTTTTTTTTTTTTTAAATATATCGGGAGATACAAGCTGTAAGAGCAGAGGTGGAAGCAGCAGCAATGTTGGGTTTAGAATGAATACAGGATTTGGGTGTCATCAGCATAAAAATGGCAATTCAAACCAAGTGATCTAAGATTGTGCTAAATAAAAGAGGGCCCAAAATAGTCTTGAGGAACACCAGATGTAATTGACCCGACTTCAGAACTAAACCCACCCAGGGATAGGAATTGTTGACGCCCTGTTAGATATGAGCTATATCATTTAAGAGCAGTGCCAGAGAGACCAAATAAACACTCTAATCTGTTTAGTAGGATCTCATGATTTACAGTATCAAATACGGCACTAAGATCCAGTATAATTAAAATTGATACAGCGTCCGAGTCTGCAGCCATTGAAAGATTATTGTGACTTTAACAAGAGCAGTCTCGGTACTGTGAAGATGTCGAAAATCAAATTGAAGAGGTTCATAAAGCTTCTTCGCAGTAAGACAATTTAATTGCTCACTGACAGCACGTTAAGTAGTTTAGCTAGAAAGGGTAGATTAGAAATGGGCCTGGAAGCGCACTAACTTGTCATTTACCATTAGCTACAAACCACTGAACAGGGCAGCTTGTATCTAAACACATAGGAAAATGAACAATAGCTGAAAGTCAAACATTGAGCATATTTATTTTATTTTATTTGTGCATTTTTAGCAAGTTGACCGATTAGGCTTTTGGAATGAGTTTTATAATTTATACCAGAGATTTATATCTGCTGCAGAAAACTGTAATTTAAGACATTTTAAAAAAGTTAAATTACTGTTACATGTACCATAACGACATTTGCAATCTTTCAGTGTGAAAAGGAGACTGGAGGGGCAAGCTGAAATCAAGATTTCCATTACATGAGAGTAGATGTTAAAAACCCTTCATGCTAATTTGAACTCTGCTCTCGCCAAGATAAGCACCAACCAAGACATAGCTTTACAGTAAACTAATGTGATCCATCTGCATCTCGATTCATTTGCATTTCTTTCCATCTGTTGATGAAGATATCCTTCTGCCTGGTGTTGATGGCTGAAGTGTAATGCTGGCTCCAGGGATCAGCCTGTTTTGCCTCCCCAGCGCATCAGCACACACAACGGCTGTGATGCTGGCTCCACAGTGCGGTCTCCCCAGCGCATCAGTATGACAACTGTCTGGATTGGGCCAAGTAGGGTACATCTCTGGGGTCATCAAGTGGGTACCTTCTGTCCTCTGTTTTGTCGACTAGCCCACGACACCTCAAGAGGGCTCAACAGTGATTCTGGCGTCCCAGCAGCACCCCTCTCCATCCCCCACTCAACTCAGCCCAGCTTACTTGCCCATACATCAGCGCTGCTTTCTTTCTATTGAGGGGATTCATTTGCATAAAAATGGGTCAAGCTTTCAATGCACTATAAAATCACTTTGGGCAGCTACTGTATGGAATTTCACGACATTGTTAAATCAACTTCCATCCAAACAGATATAAACCTTGCGTTTGTGTGCAAGATGGCATTACTGTGTGTGCGTGAAAGTTTGCAGGGCAGGTACTGTTTTTACATGCTGTTTTTTTGTAAAGATGCCCATCTCCCCAAAACACTAACCCACTGACTATTAGATGTACTGTACGAGCCTCGTCATTGGTGTGATTTTGCTGTGCTAGGCAAACACCAGCCGACCCGACTAGTAATTTGCATGCAGTTTAATACAAAACTGTTCATTCAATCCTATGCCAAGGGCATGGCTCCATTACCAGATAAAAAGGCACACTAATCTTCAGAGTGTACATCACTTATTGTGGCTGAAGATCACTTCACAAGTGAAGCCCATGATAATTGTTCTGGGTACAGTAGGATGATTAATGTGCACAGCTCCACCTCTCGAAGGAATTTCTGGTTTTAATATTCCATTATTTTTGGAGTCAAGTGATATCTAGGTTAGCTCATGAATGATATACAGCCATTCACCCCCCAACCCCCAACCAAGATATAGTACCAAGTAGAAAGCCAAAAAAATCTGTCAAGTCCAATTAAAATCCGTTACTCTCAGGGCAATTCTCGCCTAGATTCTGTAAAGTAGAGTAGAGACTAGTGAGGGACCATAGGACTGGAATGTCACGTAGAAGTTGTCCATCAGGAGCCTTGTGATTTTCTGCAAGATGAAATGTACACTAACGCCATCTAAAAGGAAGCCTTTCTTAAAATGACACTTCCACAAGTGAATATTGTGTTCAGTTCTGGTCAACTCAATACAAAAAGGATATTGCTGCTCTAGAAAGAGTGCAAAGAGACCAGAATTATTCCGGGTTTAAAATGCATGTCATATGCAGACTGACTAAAATAACTGAATCTATTCAGTCTTGAACAAAGAAGACTATGCAGAAACCCGATTCAAGCATTCAAAATGCTAAAAGATATTGACAATGTCGACCCAAGGGACTTTTTCGACCTGAAAAAAAAAAAAAAAGACCAGGTGTCACAATGGAGATTAGATAAAGGGGCATTCAGAACAGAAAATAGGGGCACTTTTTTTTTTTAAACGGTCTGGAACCAACTCCCCAGTAATGTTGTTGAAGCTGACACCCTGGGATCCTTCAAGAAGCTGCCTGATGAGATTCTGGGATCAATAAGCTACTAACAACCAAACGAGCAAGATAGGCCAAATGGCCTCTACTCGTTTGTAAACTTTATGTTCTTATATGTTTAGATAACGTAAATTGTGTGCAGCAGAATTAATAGTAAAAACATTTTACTGAAAAGACTAAAGACTTTACTGAAAAAGAAATGTGATCAACAAAATATACAGAGCAGGCAGTATTGCAGTATTCTAGAACTTGTGGTTTAAGTAAATTAAAAACAGGAAATTATGATTTTTAAAAAATGCATTAAGAAAAGTGCAAAGAAAGGAGGGGGGGGGGAGGGGTTTGCACCCAGTATTGGAACTGTATTAGTTCTGAAACAGATACAAAAGTCGTAGTTTATTTTAGCAAAATCCGTAAGGCTTAACTGAGATTAAGGTGACAAACATGTTTTTAAAAGATTCAATCTGAGAGAAATCATGGTGACTTTTAACTGGTCAGTAAAATAGACATATCAGATCTCTCATACCAATTTTACTTAGAAAGTAACTTTTAAAAAAGTGATAGGAAAATGGTTTAGGTAAAAATAAAGTAAAACCAATAAAATAAATGTATCACTCATTATAAAAGACATCAGTGATGCTCAATTGGGGATTTTGCCACTCAGATTTCACAGGGTCAGATTCAAGAGGCACAATTTCACATTATAAAAAACGGATATCACAATAATAAGAAACGTCCCTTACGCCAAATCAATACGGAAGTGAAAAGGACTGGCGCCACCGCGTAAAATGATACGTATGGAATATTAATGACTGGGAACTTGCAACAGTATTACACCCACATGCTGCCCTCCTGCTGTGCACCATCAAGAGCAAAATCGCTTTCTTAAACTCAGTAAAGCAGAACTCCCTGTATGAACCCAAAAACACCTGAGGAAAAAAGAATATCCATCGTACATACTTCGACCAAGACCTCATTCTTTAAGGCCACTGAAGTTCTGAGGCCATTTCAGTTCAGGGTTGCTTGTTTTGTCTGCTAGAACAGCAAAATCCAGCCAGAGAGACCTAGGCAGTGGGTACTGCCGGTCGACACAGGCGCAGAAAGACAGGCAAACATAAAACTTTACTGTGGTCCTTTAGAAGACTGAATTAAAAAAGGAAACTGAACAATAAAACCAATGAATCTAACAGAACTGGACAGGACGAGGCGGTCAAAACGTTTGACACTGCACGTAGTACAGCTGGACGGAGTTTCAGTAAATGGGTCACTTTTACTCCTCTTTATAAAACACAATTTAACAATGCTGAAAGAGAGACTTTTCAGAAGTGGGAAATCAATTTATATATATATATATATATATATATATATATATATATATATATATATATATATATATATAATTACACAACATTTTATACAGTGGCTCTCAAAAGTATTCACCCCCCCTTGGAATTTTGCACATTTTATTGTGTTACCATGGAACCAAATGGATTTAAAATTAGGAGTTTTAGCCACTGATCAACACAAAAAAGTAAATAGTCAAAGTGAAAAATAAAATCTACAAATTGTTCTAAATTAATTACAAATATAAAACAGAAAATAACTGATTGCATAAGTATTCACTCCCTTTGCTATGACACACCTAAATAAGCTCTGGTGCAACCAATTGTCTTTAGAAGTCACATAATTAGTTGAATGGAGTTCACCTGTGTGCAATTAAGGTGTTTCACATGATTTCAGGTTAAATACACCTGTCTCTGGGAGGACCCACAGTTGGTTAATACATTTCCTAACAAAAGCCACATCATGAAGACGAAGAAACATTCAAAGCAAATCCGGAATAAGGTTCTTCAAAAGCACCAGTCAGGGGTAGGATATAAGAACATTTCCAAGGCACTGAATATCCCCTGGAGCACAGTAAAGTCCATTAAGAAATGGAGAGAATATGGCACAACTGTGAATCTGTCTAGAAGAGGTCGTCCTCAAAAACTGAGTATCCGGGCAAGAAGGGCACTAGTCAGGGAGGCCACCAAGAGGCTTATGGCAACTCTAAAGGAGTTACAGACTTCCACGGCTGAGCTGGGAGACACTGTGCATAACAAAACTGGCCTTTATTATTGAAAAAAACTCACATCAAATCTCAGCTACAGTTTGCCAGAAGGCATGTGGGAGACAGAGACCAAGTGGAAGATTCTATGTTTTGACGAGACCAAAATTGAGCTTTTTGGCCTCAATGCCAAGCTATATGTTTGGCACAAGTCTAACACCGCACATTATCCTGAGAACACCATCCCTACCGTGAAGCATGTTGGTGGCAGCATCATGCTATGGGGATGCTTCTCTGCGTCAGGGCCTGGAAGGCTTGTGAAGATAGAGCATAAAATGGATGCAGCAAAGTACAGAGAAATCTTGAAGGAAAACCTGCTGAAGTCTGCAAGAGACCTGGGACTTGGGAGAAGATTTATCTTTCAGCAGGACAATGACCCCAAAATACAGCCAAAGCCACACTGGAGTGGCTTAAAAACAAAACATTTGTAGATTTTATTTTTCACTTTGACATTTACTTTTTTGTGTTGATCAGTGACAGAAACTCCTAATGAAATCCATTCTGATTCCACATTGCAACACAATAAAATGTGGAAAAGTCCAAGGGAGATGAATACTTTTGAGAGCCACTGTATGTATGTATGCACCACACATTTTTTTTATATTATATTATATATATATATATATATATATATATATATATATATATATATATATATATATATATATATATATATATATATATATACATACACACACACACACATACATATACACACACACACCTAAAATATTAAATATGCTAAAAATCAGAGAGGGAGATAGAGCATATCCAACTATGGAAAGCTGTTAAAGTTCCATTTTTATTTTTATTTTTACATGACCTCTGTGTATTTCTTTAAATAACTACTTTAAAATGGCTGAAAAACTGGTTAATAGTTGTATGACTGTGGTAAGTTTTGATGGTTATCATACAGACTGAATTTAATACTGTGACATCCCTAATGCATATATTACATATCATCTTTCTTTTTGTATGGATTGTATGACCTCTGCTCGTTTCCAAATTAACTTTAAGAAACGCTACATTGCTGATGAAGCAACACTCAAGCCCAACAAAGCAATTAAACTGGTAACTTCCATGTGTCTGACATACCGAGCAAGCGCTCCAGGCTGTGTTCATAGCCAAACATTCCCACGTGGCTGACAGACTGGGTCCTTCATGCAACCTCCGAGCCGAAAGGCTTCCCTGTCATCTGTAATGACCTTGTGCTCTGCTGTGATGTGAAAGGCAAAGGCTATGGTTCACACACACAGAGAACAGAGCCATTCCTATCGATTCACAGTCAATGACTGCAGCTTTATTTATTTATTTACAAACACAGAGTAAGGAGGGTTACTGCAATGATACAATAGGACTAAAATCCACCGGTCATTACCTACAACACCCTGACAGATTTGTTAAAATAAAATGACAGTGGATTAAGTTTGGGGAAAAAAAAAATATTTTGCTACATTTGTGAATCTATGGAAGTGATGCCTTAAAAATCAATATACTAGTCACCAATTGCATGCAAGAATAAATAAATAAAATTTAAAAAAACACACAACATAACATGATCTTTCATGGTAGAAAAGCAATTTTAACCCAGTTATTGACCTGGACTTATTCTTTCCACCAAGTAAAACTGCTATACAAGTTTATAAAAAGGCAAGTGAATACAACTAGTTGCATGAATGCATACTGGAACATTACGCTTGGTAACTGTGACACTTAAAACGCTTTGAACAGATTTGTTTTAATGGGTAGCTTTCATAGTTCAATGAGCTACTTGTTTCACAGTACGAGCACGACATGTAGGAAAAGAAATGTAATATTCTCTCAATCAAATCATCAGGACAACACGGGTCAAACTCCATCATTAACAGTCAATTAAAAACAGATTCTGCAATGCAGCATGCTTCACTGTAACAAGGAATACATAAATAACTTTAGTACATTAAAAATAACAAATGCTACATATGTTTAAATCACCTGCTCCTTCAACAAAAACAAGCCTAAGCCACCAAGAGACTGATACTACAAAAGTGTAATAGGGGTTGGGATGGGGGGTGATGTTACACAATGTAGATCACAATTCTAATCAAGTGCCCATACAGTAGTATATCCTTCACTCTCATTATTAGCCAGCTTGTAATGCTGGATTCCCAGGGATGGAAATAATAGCAGTTTAACCCATTCCAGGTTTTAATAGGGTCTTGATTAGTCACAGTGTATTGGCAAGAAACTCGGGTGTGTCTTTTTAAACTTATGGTAAAAAGGGAAGAATGGAGAATAAACTGCTACGCAATGGGAGTTTTATTTCCATCCCTGAAAAGAACATCCTTATTCCTTTGGTTCAACAATGACTGGATGGACCACAGATGAAGTATATAGAAACTGGCACCTTGGGAATACATTCCTCTAAAAGCATCAATCTGGAAATGTATGACCTATCATTGCATCTCTATTAAACAAACTGTTTAAATATGTGCTTTTCCAAATGCTTACAAACAGAGGGTTTTAAAAAGCAGTTAAAAGGCATCTTGCTGCATTGGAGTTTTTTTTTTTTTTTGTTTTTTTTAAAACTCTCTTTACCTAGGACAATAACTGATTCCAGTGATGTCACTCCGGGATATGAGTGTTAGACTCCTTGGGGATAATTCCTATAAAACTTCTACATGACTTATGTAAAATCTTACACCAATTCATTAGAAAGCCCCAGAAACTAAAATTGGACTGGACTGGGACAAGGCACGGACTGAGGGGTCACTCTGCTCTGCAGGAGGTCCGATACAGGTACAAAGAGGGCATGGGTTTTGGGTAAACGGGGCCACATTCACTGTCCCACATTAGAGTGTAGAATGATATTATACAAAATCTAAATTGCAGTCTTTGCATGGAAATTAGATTCCAGTTTCTGTTTTCATAATATATAATATGAAACCAGAGAAGCTCTTGCACAAGGCGACATTGTGGGAGCCAAGCAGCTGATTAAACTCAGGATTCCCTGATGACTAGGAATATGACAGGCATCTTGATTTAAAAAAATAAATAAATAAAATAAATCCCCAGGTTGTTTTTGGCAGTGATTCACAGAAAATGGGCAATGGCCCATTCAAAACTTTAGAATACATTTGCACCAAGTAGATATAAAAAAAAAAAAAAAAAAAAAACACAACACAAAGAAACTAAAATAAATAAATAAAACAAACAAAATACTCAGGAGCTGCAACTATTATTTCAAGGCTGTCGATACCAGACAAAGTGCTCTTTTACTGCAATGGTTACAGAACACATTAGCAACAGGCGAGCTCTTTCCTGGCTTTTCAAGGAAGTGATGTCATGTTGTCACATCAAAGCCAGGCTGGTCCATAAAGTGATCTTGAACTCACTGGGCCATCTGCAAGCAGCAGGCAAGCTCATAAAAGCATATAAAGAAATAAGCCTCTTCAGATGCAAAACTGACGAGAGGAATCAAGGTGTTACATCAATAGTCTGAAACCTAGCAGGAATCACTGTGCAATTTAGAAAAGCAGCATTTCAAGTGTTGCATATGCACACACACCATTACAACAATACATGTAGGGATTTCCGGCAAAGTTGGTTAAGTATTTGGACAGATTTAACTAAACCCTTTCCTTTTTTGAATTTACAGTAACCATCATAGGAAATGGGTGCCTGTAAAGGCAAAATGTGAAATGGAGAAAATAAATAAACTGGAGGAAGCCACGAGACATGAATTTATCAATAGTACAAAATATAAAACAGGTACATGACTCAAGTAAATGGTTCCTAGTATCCCAAAAAAATAATATGCACCCTAATGTTTCCAGCTACGCCAGTGTCAATGTCAACAATGCAGTCTTTACATTTACAATCTTTAAAGATGTGTTGATACTGAATGAATAGTTATACAAGAATGCTCATGGTTTACATGCAATGCAAATATTTATCCACGGAAGATTTACGGTTTACATTCAATTGCTGGAAGTCATATGTTAACATTCCTGTTGTATTTTGTTTCGTTTTTTCTAAATTTGCAAGCGTGTCAACAAGAAGAAACAGACGAGGGTACCACGTAAGAGCAATGAATGCTGAAATGTGTCCAAGATTAAATCTGTAGCAGTTTACAGGGCCGAGACAGCTACCAAATCATAAACTTACCCGGATTTGGATGACTTGTTTATTTTTAAACTGGATCTTGGATTTAAGAAATGCAAGATTCCAAAATTCCAACAGAATGACTGGGGCAAAAGTAATTCAATCTTAAATTTGGGTGTAAATGTGGTTTCTTTCATACGTTGTACTCTGTTTAGAAAAACAGAACACTCCATGTTGTTTTACCCTTGATGATGGCTGTTAACAACCTGTTATTTGGCTGTCCTCTTATGTGGCATAACAGTACTCCATGAAAATCCATGGAATATCACAACACTCCTTTACTCCCAAAATTGAAATTTGGTATCAAAACTTCCTGGGAGGGGCAGGGGGGGGGTATTAATTAATTATCGAGGTGAACTCAATTCCTGATTGAGTGTGAAGATTTGCAGTAGCCAGGGCCCAGTATTATTGACCAAACTTTGTTCTCCTGATGAATTCAGGTCAGTGTTTTAAAATAATTAAATTTAGCAGGAAATTACAATTTGCGGTTAAATCTAAAAATAGCTAATCGTCAAATTCCAAGTTTAAAAAAGGAGAAAGTTGGTTTCTGTAGGTATTCAACAGATGATTACAGATGCAATAACCTGCGTACCGGGCACGGCTCCATTAGAGCCAAAACAGATAACATTCCTTAAAATTAGTTTTGACAGCCATTTACAATAATCGCACACATTTTTTTATTTCCAGCATGGACTGCAGGCATATGTGCAAGGAAAATATCCATTACTCCTCAAATCAAGACAAAAACTACAGCTTATCCAAGTGCCCTGGGTAAAGTGCATGAATCTACACCAAGTGGATCATTCCACTAGAATACGCAGTTGTGCCAATAAATTACATTTAAACACCTGCAGGCCAACATATAGTTATTCAGTAAATACTTCTATACTGTAGGCTATTTCTGTAAGTATTCCTCCTGTTGGAGCATCTTTGCACAGCACTAAGGATACTGTTCACTTTAACAGCATAATAGCTTGTGAGAAGCAAAAAAAAAAAAAAAAAAAACCCACAAACCATACATTTTATTTCTTTACATTTTGTAGGTGGGAATGGCATCGTCGCCGAGTTCGTAATGTGGGAACTTATTTAATCACGTTTGCACCCACACAGAGGAGACAGGGAGGTTACTGCAGTAGTTGTCAGATAACATGTTTTAAGATCACCACTGTGAACAGTTAGCCCCGGCCAGCTTCAGAAGGATGGATTTGAATACATTTTAAAAACAGAGCTTAACCTTTCTTATTTAGCAACACCTTGAAATCAAACTTATTTTATTTCAGCGTGTGGATTAGCGTCTTACTTCAATAGCAATTATTAAATCCCTGCTCACTGGAGCTTCTTAACCTCAGATGAGTACTTGATGCAATCCAGGGTGGTTCTCCATTGCTGTGAATGCTAAATACATAAATTAATAATACAAAATTAAATAAATAAAATACATCAATAAAAATAGCATGCAGTTTAACCCAGTTTCCACAACAGGTTGTAGGCTGACAAAATCAAATCTTTATATTAAACTATACAGGAAATGCAAGCTTATTTAGTGGCTGTTTGCCATTACAAGTTTGAAAGAGTGTATTTGTTATACTAACAACATGTTAATCATTTACCAAGTCTTGTCTACCAGTAGATGGATTGTGAGTGTACTTAAGGATAAAACCACTGCTCAAAATAGTTCTGGGAAAAGGGAGTGTTCACCCAGTGGAGCTGGAACAATTTTTAAAGTGGAGGTGCTGAAAGCCAAAATGGTAACTCCTGTATATGATGGAAGCCATTCAAAGCCAAGGGGTGCTCCCGCACCCCCATCATCCCTAGTTCCAGAGCCCCTGTGTTCACCGTGTAGTTAACACTCGTCAGGGATATGCTTTGACTTCTGCCTTGCAATTAAGTTAAATTGCTCAGCAACCAGGAGGTAGATGTTTTAGGATACTGTTATTCACAGGCTTTCAAATGCAGCTGTGTTTTGGTTTGCTGGAATTACTTTCAGCTAAACAAAGCAAGAGAAATTAGCAACTACAGTACATTTTACATTGAGCCCATAAAACTACCATTACAAAAAAGTAATTCCATCTTTGATTAAAATTGTCTGCCCACTAAATATTGAACTCATCTATACTTAGAAAAGCATATCCATATTGAATCATCAGATGTGTGTATGTAAGTATTGTATAAACTCTTAATTCTCCTCTCTACATACATACTTTCTAATAATAGAAACACACTTACGATCAAGTCCGTTGATGTATCGTATTGTAATTTCACAGTGACCCCATACTGCACTAACGATCGGATGCAGTTTTTTTCCTTTGAGTCCTCTGAAGGCCACTCCCAGATACTGTCCGTCCACTATAAAACTCAGCGTCCCCTCGTCCATGTCCAAAACCACCAACAAAGAGTCTGGCAGCACAAAGGACTCGTCCGGCTCCAAAAATACAGGATAGGTAAGTCCAGGTTGGTTTTTGCTGTTATAGTACAGCTTGTTACGTCCCAGGTCCCAGCCCCATGACTCGCTGTTGCTGCCCACTAGTGAGGTATAGCCCACCGAGTGCAAGGGGGCTTCAGCCGTGGACACTCCCACCACAGCGTGCGTCCCTCTCTGCCGCGTTGGCCAGTGGATCTGCCAGACATGCAGCCCCCTAGTGTAGCCTACCCGGCCCCGGATGCAGTCTGTGCTCTGGGCCACCGGGTGCCTGTGGAAGGTCAGTTTGTCGTCCTCCTTGACGAAGATGTTGAGCGAGCGGTCCTCGTTGTTCCAGGAGTGTTTCAGCTGGACGTCCATGGGGGCTGGAGGCATATCAAGCAACATGTCCAGCCGGGCAGGTTTACAGAAGTCTGGGCCCTGGAGCTCCCGTCGGACCGGCCGGAGCGCAGGTTCCCTCACATCCACAGACTTTATACTCCCTGAGATTTTTTGGCCCATCGTTTGGCTACAGATGAAACGAAGGATGGGAGAGGGGATTTGCAGTGTTTTTTGGGATTGTTTTTTCTTCTTTTGCCTGCTGTTACCTCATGAAAGCTGTTCACTGAGAGCCCAACCACGCAGAACACTTTTTACTTCCTCTTTTGAAGGCACAACCCTTCAAATAAAAGCCCACTCCTAAAAAAACAGAAACAAAAACAGTGGGTTATTTTAACAGGTTTGCACTTGCTTGTCTTTGCAAAAAAAGTTGAGATGATTTTTCTAAAAAACAAAAAAATAATAATTCTAAAGAAAACCCCTAGACTGGATACGTTTCCCAGCAAACTGCTGAACAAATGAAGCAGAAGCCACAACTGCTGCTCAAAAAGCTCAACCCATATTAAAAGACAAAAACTTCCTGAGATTCATAATAGAATGCAGACATTCCCACACCTCGCATCCCACCAATCCTCCAACTGGACCAGTCAGGCTTGAGTCACTGTACAGACAAAAAATAAAAAAGAAAAGAAAGGTTACGAGAAATGGTTTCATTATCCTCACATGATCTCAGTAGAAGCCCAGATTTGCAGAATTTTACTTGTTTTACAAGCTTAAAAAAAAAAACACACACCACCCACTGAATTGCTGTTCTTTTCCTTATTCATCTGCGTCTGACAGATATTGTTGTGACTGGAACTTCACAGCTGGAAGTTATGATGAGGTCAGAATATGGCTGAACAGGGGCCAAGAAATCTAAAAATCGGTCAGGAAGCAGAGTCCAGACATGAGTACGGATGATCTCACTGCACTACAGTGTGTGCAAACGGTGGTGACAAAATAGGAGAGAAACTGCCATTTACACAAACAAATTGTAAAGATTCTCCTTTAAAAAAAAAAAAAAAAAAGGCATCTACTATCTAGTCAATGCAATCTGAAATGACCCAAAACCTAATGCATATACTTAATCAAGTTTCTACTTTACTGTTGGAAGAAACTTTATCACAATTGGAAAATATTAAATCCATAAAATGTTTCTAAATAAGTTTCTCCTCCTTCACAAACATCTTAAAATGCAATTACAGCAAAAAAAAAAAGGACATAAATCTGAGGCACGTCTGTTTTGTTCTACCCCAATACTGCTTTGTAAGCAAGCTTGTTTCTCATACATGCTGTGTAGATCAAGGACTTTTGTATAAATTATGCAATTTATCTTTTTTTTTTTTTTTTTTTTTAAACACATCCAAGTGACAATTGGTTACATTAAAAAAGGGTGCAAAAAAAAAAAAAAAAAAAAAAAAAAAAGAAAGCAGGAGACTTAACAAAATATCTTGTTTTCCATGCCGCCTTGGTCTTATTTTAGTTTGAAAAAATATATAACGCTTCAAAAAAATGGAAGAAAATAGAAAAATGACCAGACTCTAGGTATTGGCAACTTCCTAGCCACTCAGTAGGCTGTTCAATAAACTAGGGAAGTGCAGGGTATACATTTCCCTCTCCCAATACAGGAGAGAAGCCAAGCCTTTTATCACATAGAAGAAACATCCACACACCAACTTCCATTTCCCCTGCAGCCACTCAAGCATGTAAAACTAATATCCCCGCAGAGACACACAAACTGCTATGAGGTTGCAAAATATATTGTACTGCAGGATGCAAAAGTGGTTATAAAACTAATATGCTGCAAGTGTGGAAGGCAGGTGGCAGCACCAAGAGAGATAGCCAACATTGCACGAGTCTGCAAATAATTTATAACAGTCAGCAGGTAGGATTTTGGGTGAACAGTTTGGTTTATTTATTTTTACCTTGTCTATTAGGAAGCTTTATACAAAATTTCAAAACAGCAAAAAAGTGCTTTTACAGGATCAAACCTTCCTGACAAATTCATCATACATACAACATGGTATTTGTCAACTACTAAAATTCAGGGACTAGAACAATTAATTCAGATCAGAAATGTAAAAAAAATTCTTAAAATGGACTAAAAATCACTGTCAAAAAAAGTTAAAACCTGGAGTGCCAGAATTGTGTTTACAGCCCCTCGTCCACTTTAGATTACGACCCAAGTATGATTAAAACTCTTCACACCCTTCTAATTACAGCAATTGAATGTGTTTCTATGTTCCTTTAAAATAACATTTAAAAATGGTCCTCCGATACCTGGGTCTGAAATGCAGTTCTTGCTCTCGTGGCTTGCTGCCAGAAGAGAGCAGTTTCTGGATTGTAAGAAACAGAAGTCTAGAATGTTAAATGACACAAGGAAGAGACCTCACCTCAAGATCTCACCCCCCATTCAGCAGGGCCAACCTCACATTTAAATTTCCATGTAAAACAGGGTAGAGGAACATCAGGGTTTATTTTTTATTGATTGGTTTTGCAAAAATGTCAAATTAAAAGGCATTCCGTGAATTAAGTGAGAGGCCATGTTGTGCTGCTGCTCACCCAATTCCCTACATTGGAATGATCTATTTGTTAAACTACATAAAACGGTAAAAGTTCTACCATCTAACAATCACAGTGGTACTGTAATACCCAACTGACCCCTTCTCTCTCCACACACTGGCTTTAGGTAACAGTCCTGTTTCTCTAGAGATTGTGCAAAAACAGCAAGCAGATTAAGCTAGACGAATTCTTTTGAAAACTCACCCAGAGTGCCTTGATTCAAAGTTAAATGGGCGACAGTAAGAACATCCTGTATCTTCATCTTAAACAATACTGGTTCAAATTACAGAACTGTATTTATTTATTAAAATAATAGCAACCTCCTTTGTGTATTTTTCGTCTATTATTAAAATCAAAGTCTGGTTGGCCGTTATAATGAACTCCTAGAAAACATTTTGTCCATCAAAAAGGTCTACTGTGCAAATTATGTGCTTTTGGAAGAAAATAAATAAAACACATTCTCATGTTGCTTAGTAATGTGTTGTGACATCAGTGTGGAATCTGAAAATAGAAGGTTTATTACAAGAAGTAATTCCAGGAATGTGAAGGCTCTCCCAAGAGTATTTGGGCTTGCCTAGTAGTAGGGCTTTGTGTTGCCTGAGCTACAAAGTAAATTAATTTTTGAAAGCCTGAAAAAAGATGTCTATAAAAGAGAAATAAAAAAGAGAGTTATTTATTTTAGTGTGCTGGCTTGCCATTTTTAAAAAGCCGCTGGGATTAGCAATTCTCTTTTGAACTCATTCTGGTGCTTTGCTGTTTTATTAACACCTTCCCCTCTTTGCATCTCTCTGACACACTCCCATTGAGCGCTAATCCCTTCCTCGTTTACCCCACAGCTTTTCTATTGCAGTGTTTGTTTCTTACTAGCATACGTTTCCTCAATTAGTTTACTACCGTTCACTGCCAACTGCTGTAGGTTTTATACTACACACTGTACATCTAGGGGTAATGTCATTAGCTTTAAAATCGTTTCACCTTCTAAACCTTCTGCTTACCTCTAAAACATCATACAAAGTTTCAAATGAAAAAGCACACTTAATTTGGAATGTAGTCGTACTTCCACTGCATTTCAAATTTTAAAATGTTGATTTTCACAGTTTTACATTACCAGTGCATGAAGGTGCATATTTGCTACACAAACATACCCCTATTGTACCTGTTAAGAAAAAGGCCAGAACTTTGACAGGCCTTTCATTGTTTAAGGAATATTGTGATTTGAGGTCAAAGCCGCTTGACCCTGCTTTGAAGTCAGTTCCCTCAATAACAAAAGCTAGTGCAATAAAAGGAACATAAAAACAGATCAACTGAAAAGGATGAGCCTACAAGATTGCAAAATTTAAAAAAGGTCAGAACTTAAGAATGCTGCAAATAAAAATAAATAAATAAATAAATAAATAAAAACTACTGCACATACCTACAGTATGTAAACTCCTCAGAATTAAAAAGATGTTCCAAAGCATTTCAGTGTTGGGGATCACACGCTGTATGATGGTGGTGCATCTGCAATAAACTTTACAGCAGCACAGGTGTGAAGAGCATTTAGAGAATCCAAGCTACTAAAATTGAATCTTTATCAACTGGATGAAAACTTGGTCAATGGAGGTCGGTCATCAGACACAAAAACATACAGTAGAAGTTGCAAACACATCTAGCAGTAACCAAACCTGCAAGAACTTCAATTCAACAAGTCCTTCCACAGAAATCCTCTTTTCAATACTCCAGGGCAAGCCTTGGGTGTTTCTCTGAACACTTGGCAAAGCAGCCTCCGTCAACTTCCCAATAATCACATTCTTACATTGCAATATATAGGTGACTGAGCAATCCTAAAGAGGCTTAGAAACACTACACAGCACATACGCAGCTATATTTCCACAAGTTTTGCTCGTCTTGTGGGTCTGTTATAAATGCACAGCACAAAAAAACAAAAACACACCACACAACCACATGGAAATCACATTTCTTGCAAATACAAAAAAAAGCATGACAAATTTGAATACAAAAAAAAAAATTACCATAAAACGTTCAAATGTGTTCCTGCATGAAGCAGACATGAAGCTGCCGCAAGACGTAGCAGTGAAACTTCTACAGTATCCTCAAACTGAAGCAAAAGCAGAAAGACCTTTTTGGCAAAACTTCCACGAGATCAGGACCTCTACATCTTTCCAAGAACCAAGTTAGAAGTCATAAAAAAATAAATAAATATAAAAATAATAAAACCACCACAGGGAAAACTTCCCAACAAAAAGATGTCCACTTCAAAGTTAAAGCCAGGAACTGTGTGAAAAACACATTAGTGTGTGTGTGGTGAACAGGAAAGACATCCCTTGAGCAGACAATTCATAAGCACGCACACACACTTCACTCTGCTCTCTCTCTCTCTCTCTATGGCACACAAGCTGCTTATAGTAGCAAGCTGGCAGCCAGTACCAGCACAGCTAGGGGAATGTGCAGCAAATTACTCTCAATTAAAACTGCTCTGTCCTTCACCTCTGCAGGCAAATCTAAAAATAAACACCCAAGATCCCACTATTCTTTGTAAGCCACTTGGACCTCCGCAGCCCAAGACTTCAGCCACTTCGCCGCTTTCTTATTCTCTCAACAGCCAGCTTGCTCCAGTGACGAGCCTTCAACTCAAGCGAGTGCACTGCCCCATGGTGAAAGCTGATCCTGCTGATCTCATCATGGAGACTAGTAATGCAGTGGCCAGGGAATAAGGAACAGATGGAGACGCCCCCTCCCCACCCCTCCCCCTCACACAGGGACCAGCCCCCGACAGACTACACAAAGACAATGTATCACTCTCTCGATACAGGCTTTCCTCTGTACTGGGCTTCACAGGAACAAGAGCACCTGCCCGCCCCCAGATCTGCTGTGCTCCAGTTTATATACATTTAGCTTGTAGCACGCTGCCATGCAGCCAAGGGTTACTTGCCGGTGTGCAAAACGTACTTTGGAGAATAATTTTGAAAGCATTGCACTGAATAATGCTTCATGTTTCACACAATAAGGCTATAGAAAACCATCACAAAAGAAACAAAATATACCACCCCCCCATGGGAAAAAAAAAAAAAAAAAAAAAAGCATATACTTTTTATATATAGCAAACAAGACATGACTGTTTTTTAAAAATGAGAAATGCAGCCTGAAGGGATGTGTTTGTGTTCTGTTTAGATGAGTTTACAGACCTGTTCTGCAATCATTTAGTAATACAAATCTGCCTGTATGCCTAAACCAGAGGGCAACATTTAAGAGATTGGTGCATCTTGATTTGATAATGAAAGCATGAATAATGTTGAACTTCACATTATGTTTTTATTCCTCTTTAAAATCAGTAGCACAGAATTCCTCAGTGCAGCAGCACTCGCACATAACCTCTTTCCAAAGGGATTACATTTCCTACCAGGTTTGCATTTAAAAAAAAAAACTATTATGCCAAGAGCAGTTATTAGAGGCAGAGTCAAAGATTGCCTTTACAAGATTAATTAAATCTATGCAGAACGTGGGCTCTGTAATTTGCAGGATAATGCTTCTCTACAGAAAGGGGACCAACGGCAGGAAGACATCTGGGGCCCCTCTTCACAAAGCGCAAATTGGTTAGGGTTAGGAAGAGCCACTTTTAGTCTATACATGTGCGCCTCACAAAGACTGCCTATTGTCTCAGCTTCAAAAGGGAGCCACAAAGCATCTGATTACCAGGGCAAGCAGGAGCAGGAGGGGTGCTCAGCTGGCAGGCGTCGGGCCGTCCCAGGGCAGATGGCTGACAAAACGTGAGGATGAGCCAGAGTGTGCACTGGGACCCATCATTACCAGCACTGAAATACTCCACAACACCCATCACACATACCATGTGTTGTATTATCTTTCAGGATTTGAAGAATATGGTTGAAAAACCAAATAAAATTTCAATAGAAAAATTGCAAATACACCACAGGCTAAGATTAAATTAGTAGTTCTGTATTGAAAAAAGAGGAGTCTGGGTGACCATCATGTTCAGAGATTCCTCATCTATACATAATGCTTTTTCTGTAGGCCAGCATGTTCTTATCAAAACGTAGAGATTCTGCAGTTAGTTAACAGCAATAATTCAAATGTGACCAGTAGTAAGAATAGCAAGTACAAAAGTAAAAAATGCATTTAATATCAACTTCATCTGAAACAAAAGGGCTGGTTCCACAACAAGAGTTAGCGCCAGTCTGGGAACATCTCATGTGGGGTTACATTACCTAGTCAAGATTAGTGCTAATCATGGTCTGTGAAACCTGCAGAAAATGGGTTAGGACACAAATGTGTTCCTTGTCAGGATTAGTTTTTGCCTGCTGCCAGTGTCGATCAAAATGTCAGACTGAAAAGCGGCTTACGGGTTGAATAATGTGGCATTTGGGCTAGCTCCCAAGAGGCAGATCTCCTTGCCTGTTTGTACAACAAGGAGTGGCAGTTCAATCTAGCAATCCCTCCTGAACTATTGAACTCTTGGGCTACAGTGCCCCTTTGTAGAATGTTAAAAAAAAAAAAAAAAAAAAAAAGGAGACATTGCAAACTTGGATTAAAAAGAATATTTAAAAAAGAGGGTTGGAGTCACTTAAAATACACGAGAAGCACTGCATTAAGAACATGCTTTATAGAAAAAATAAAGCTACTGTATAGAAGAAAAATTGAACACATCAGGACTAGGTCACACAAGGTTTTTGTGCTAGTACTTTAGTACTTGAGACAACCCCTCCCCCCAAAATCTCACACACACATCTGCTTTTGAGACGAGTAAAAATTGTGCACAAGCAAAAAGGATATTGCATGAAACATCTAAACACTAGCCACTTATGATTACTTGAGATAAGCCATCAAAACAGCTGGATAATGACACTAACTATGCCAGTTTCCAACTGCCTCACAGATGTCTACTACAGACCATAAAACGTGTCACTCGATCAGTGGCCAGAAAAGTGCTTCCAAGCTATTTGCATCATGCCTGGGTTTCTTGCCTTAGGATATAAATGTATTCAAAACAGTGGACATCCTCCCCACACGCTTCAGAGATTATTGCAATGCCAAGACGGTACTTGATTCATAGGATTCATGCAGAATTAACTGACATGACCGACATTACTGTGAGGTGTCCTTGGGCACCACAAGGGTGATAACGGATACATTTACTAACAGATCACATGGGTAGACTATTAAGATGTGTCACCTCATTTTTTCAAGGAGTGTCTCTTTGTAGTTTTGCAAAACACATGCACCTCGAAACTAAGAAAGTCATAGTAGACATTTCTATTTGAAAAACAGCCAATACTGTTGATAGCACCACCTATCTCTTTTAGCAAACGCTGTCCAGAACAGAACCGAAATAGGCATTGTCCCTTTAACAGTTACAGGGTGGAGGTGGAGTGATTCAGAATGTTAATGGCAATGGGACAAGGATACAGGCAACATTCACCCTGCCAGGAACTGATCAGCCAATAATGTGTTGGTTACTACTAATGGCAAGATTAGGCCAAATAGGACTCGTCTGCTAACAATACATGAGAAATGGGTAAAAATAAGGCATCTAATGGTATTTTCAAATCAAATTTCTCCTTTCACTGCAACTTTGTTCAGGCATAAAAATGCAAACAGTAAAAAATAGACACGGGCCAGCCACCCGATTTAGGATGACTTAACACAGGAAGCAAACCCCTTACAACCAGGGTGCATCTGCCTGCTGTTCAAACAAAGCAGGAGAGGAGAAACAGATGCAAGGTTTTTTTTTTTTTTTTTTTTAATCCTAGTACAGCGAAAAAAAAGCAATACTGATGAGCTTGCAATCCACTTGAATACCCAACGAAAACCAATACTGCCATAGCACAACAAATTTGCCGTGGCAGTACAATACACCACTGCAAATTCAATATCCTCAGCCCTACGTTACCACCTCGGAAACAGAATAAGCTTAAAAGTAGATGCATCAACCACCTGCAGCCAGGAACCCTATACAATAAGTGTCACATATTCAAATGCAATTACTGTGCGCAGTAAAATAAAGCTGCGTTATTTTCTATTGAATTTTAATAATCAATTATAATTTCCCAGTTCTCTCCAAACAATCCTAACGAACAACACTTTTGTGCACATCAGGGATAGAAATAAAACTTACTGCACGGTAGCTCCACCCATTTACAGACAAACCTTGCCTTTGACTTTGAAGAATGACCCTTCTGCATGCTGATCCATAAAATGAGATCACAGGAAAATTGAACAGCAACTTCTCATCTACAAAATATCTCAGTCAATTAAAATCCAATTTGCACATGGGACCAGGCAAGGTTTAACTGCTCTTGCTAGCTTCAGCCCAGACGTACTGCACTTTGTAAACCTTGGCTGAAGGTTGATCTACATGCTGCTTTGCCTCAGTCAAATTGATAACTCATCTGTGCTACTTTTCACCATCCCCCACCCCCTCTACAATAATTAGAGAAGGCATCAACAGCAAATAGGAACAAATATCCCAATACTAAACATGCTTACGAGAACCTCCTTGTAGATCTCCACCATAACTATAAAAAGTAACCAGGGCTACAAACAGATACATTAAATTATTGGACTATCCGTTGCCTCCAAATATCCAACGGCCAAAGCCATGCCAAACCGATATCATAGTTAAACCAATTAATGCAATAACTATCTCAACACAGGCATCAAACACAATGCACCATTAATAATGTACTGACAATGACTGCCTAGCCTTCTCACAAGATATTCCGCTCTAATCTCAATCCGCACTGTAGTGCAACACACAACAACAAATTCAAAAACAAAATAGGAAATCAGAAAAACGACAAATTGGAAAACAAATTAACAAATGAGAAAACAAAACAACACTAACTATAAACCGTTAAGTGGGGAGATAGGCAAAAGTGTACCACATCACTGATTGGAGGAACAACATGTCAATCACTGCTGCAGAACTCTGGGCGGAAGCACTTATAAACTAACCGTGGCAAGTCACTTTTCTTCTTGTTTGAATTTTAATAATGTTTTATATTTGTTTATTTCACACTCATTTTACTAATGTACGGATTAATACAAATATTAAAATTCAAAACAAGAGAAAAGTGACTTCAGACAAAATCAGTTTTAACTTCAGTGGCCATTAGGAAAATGACAATGAGTATTAGTATTCTCTAGGAGATAAATGAGAACCAATGAACGTAGAACTAATAACCTAGATCCTGGCTTTGTTTTAAAAATAATATTCCCAATGTTTTGCCAAATCAAAATGTAGGTCATTCTGATCGATTCCCTAAAGAACTTCTGCCAAGGAATATCGATAACAAGGATGACCAATTCACTAAATACACATTTTGCTTCAGGCTCCTATAAACTAAATTGGCCTTTAAAAACAGACAGTTGTTGGTGCCTTACATAAAACCTCTTCCGGCTATGCAACACATTACCCACAATGCTGTGCACCTGAATAGAAGAAGGTCTACTTATGGAAACTTAAGCCAACATTATCAAATGTTTCACGTGAAACATTTAACAGTAGCACATATTGATTACTCTTCCTACACACAAGGAATCCCCACTTTGCACAAATGGAAATTCACAGCAGAGCTGTAGCACAATATTCCAAGATGCTGCCCGGTGTATTTCTTGCTTGATGCACAAGTTAAATAAAAGCTTGAAGGGCCCACATTTCTCCAACTTTAATGCCAATCCAGACTATTTGCTGAGGAGTTGTTCGGGGCACCTGAGAAACTTGAATTAAGAACCTGTTCATGACCATCCAGGGTCTGCAGTTTTTAAATGTCAATTTGCGGGTCTGATTGGGTAGACTATAGAAAGAGAACATAAAATTAGCAGTGTTTTCCAGGCAGCGCATCATAAAATAAAAAAGCCAACTCAAGTCAATTTTCTATAAAAGAATGAATTTACTAGTTAATACAGAAGCAATAAAATTCCTACATATTAATCGCTGTGGTGAAATACTATTTCGCATACTAAAGCAGATTTCATTACGCTGGTACAGTATAGTGAAGTGAACAAGACCTCCAGGGAACTCCCGTTTATAGATTTCAAATATTTATATACAGCACATTTTTCATTTCAGGTGGTGACTCAGACAGAATACCCATTTTAAAAATGTACAGGAAGCACGCAACAAGAGCATTTTGTTTTGGGAAGAAAAATAAAAAAAGGACATCCTTTTTGCCAAAGATCCCTCCATCACCAGAGGATTAGAAATAATCCCAACACAGCACAGACAGGTCACCTTACCCCTTCCACAGAAAACACTCCTCCGTGCGTGCAAGTACACTGCAGGGGGACAGTGTCAGAGACCTGACGTGATCCTGCATCACCAGACGGTCAAGCACACACACAGAATCTTCACTAGGATAGAGTGGTCATGTCCCGTTCCCCACTGTGTATGGTATAGGGAGAAAGGGTGAATTTACTGCACTTCAGAGAAATGGAACAGTACACAGGCCACAAAGTCTTTTCCACTGTACTACCGAGCCTGCGTGATGTGACGTCACACCTAACATAATTATTTTTTATATACGACAGAATACAACGGGCTGTTTATGCAGAGAAGAATGCTACTCAGAGAGCTGCAATTTGGATTCGACACTCCGCGTTAAGATGCCGTACAGCATTATTCTTCTTCCGAGAGTACAGACCGATGCTATGTAATAACAAAAATAATGAATTTGCACCTGGCCCGGTTTGTGTGTCGAGAAGCCAGTTTCACAATTTGGTTCTCCCTCGGCTCGACAAATATCCAGTGGAAATCCACCCATACCACGACTGCCTGGGGTCTTTTGAGTGTTAATACTACATATTGTTGATTTATGAATTTATTTTAATACCAGTGCCGAGTTATACCCATGGAGTATTTATGCAAGACAAAGTTCATGAGAAGAACTGCAAATCCATCTCAGAAGGACAAGAGAAGATAAAAGGGCCAAGTGCCATGGGTTTCAACATCACCTCATTGAAATGACATGGCTTTGAGAAAGTGCACATTAAAATCAGGAGCACTGCGTTTACATGCGATAAGTGGTCTCTCAATGCTATATTACATTAGAGATGTGGTATAAATGGGACATGCGAGCAAACTAGTTAGGTGTGAGGTTAGGTGTACTGGTTAAATAAAGAGAGGTCACACCTGGATTTGTACTGGTTTCATTCTGTCCCCTTTCCATAAGCAAAAAGTGACAAATACCACGAAAAAAATCCAACACAGTTTGCAGTTTCCTAGTATTTTAAATGATGCTGTAACTTCTGTGAGCTAGCAAACAAGTCATATAATATTGGGATCAAGTTGCCAATGCATGCAGCCAGTTACTGCACGTACCCAGGCCGGAATTCACAACAGATGCAGAGGGATTGCCTGCTGCAAGTTTAAAAATGAAAAGAGAAATACCATTTCAAAACACTCCTACTTGGAGACACATTTCACACTCCCCTGAACATTCACCCATCTGCTTTTTCCTCAGATTAACTCAGCAACAACAAAATGCATCTGCACCACAGATAACCACTCCAGCCTTCTGTATTAGACTGCAAACTGCACTCCTTTTTTATATAAAAATGTACCATGAGTCAGTTTCCCCCTTAAAAGAAAAGGCAAATAAATCAAAACACTCTCCATCCCCAGAACTGGATCCAATAAACATTCCGCCAAGGAAGCTTTCAAAATACAAGATGGTGGCAGATTTCAAGCCAGGACGAACTTAAAACCGGAATGCTATTAAATCAGCTTTCAAATTGCAACTCACTTGCTGCTTTGTACAGGTCAAACTCAGTTGGGTTCCTCCGCTTTAAATATATCTAATATAAATATATACATACACACACACATACACCAGACCAGTAATACTAATCTTTAGAAAATACTGCATTTCCAGCATGTTCAGTGAAGCACATAAATATATAAATCAATAGCTAAAAAAAAAAAAAAAAAAAAAAAAAAGGAAATGGCCCAGCTTCCCACAGGTTTAGGGTCAGAAGTTTTTTTCATCCCTGTCAACCATGCTGAGGTTTTATCTCTGCTTGAGTTGTCATAAGGTTCCACCTTGGTTTGGAGAAAAGGGACAAGTTGAATCCCACTATTAAAACAAAAAAGAGATTAAGTCCTATAAACTGGTCTTTATCAAGAGCTAGGCCCACACAGTGCATGAGCTCCTTAGCCCTTTTCATTATAGAACATTTCCATGCATGCAATGCTTTAGGGCACCGTTTTTCTCTACAAGTTTGTTGAACCATTTATTTTTAATTGCTTGTCACGTTAATATTTAAGCAAGTTTCAGAATTACTGTAAAGGAAAACCCCTTAATAAGATCCTTCTATACTAGATATTCACAGATTTACGATGCAACCTCATTTTTTTAAACTATCAAAGACCTTGAACATAGTACTGAAAGTCCAATTGAACAAATAATTCTATCCATTATGTTAGTTGAGCGCTTAAATTGGAATGAAAACCAAAAGACCCTGCGGCCCTCGAGGACTGGAGTTTGACACTCCTAGGCTAGATTGTATTTGTTAATATTTAAATGAAATTAACTCAAAAACCTCTAAGAAGGGCTGGAGAATTTTTGTACCTTCAAGCTCCCAATTGCAAAGCTCATCCTACGTTCCATGCAATTGTGCCTTAAAACTAGGGATGCCCCTGGTGACACCACCTTGACTATCCATGAGAAATTTCTCAAAACTCTGCAAGTTTCACAAAGAGGTCTCTGCTTTACTCTCTACTCAGTAACACCTACAGAACAGTACTGGTTCAGGGAACTCCCTGTAGATGCAGTGCCAGCCAAAGACTAGCCCGAGACAGCTGCATGGTAAAAAAAATATCCATCTCCGTTATCCCACTCTGCCTTGTAGGTAAGCTAACTCCATCACAGAGGAGAGTACATGCTGTGACTCCCTGCAGAGTTTGAATTCTAACAAGAAACTAGGAATGGAATCAAGACTGATGCACCCAGCAACACTCCAGAGCCCTGCAATTTTTAGAATCAATACTGTACAGCTTCAATAAACAATGTTGTGCACAAGCGCAGAATGCAAGACAAACATGATTGATGATATGCCGATTATATACGACACAGTTTCACTGAAGAAAAAGGAGGATGGTAAGCCGACATTGTGCAAGTATCATCAGTTAGTGGCCAATGCTTCAGATTTTAACTCGACACACGCCCCCCCTTCCCACAGTCTCACAGAAACCAATTAAAAATGGTCATGCTCACAATGCACATCACTTCCCTCTGGTCCAAGGGGCACAACTGGTGACTGTTCAAAAAAAGCTTCCTTAGGAAATATTCAAAGTTCACATATTATCCAAAACAACAGCATGCTGAATAATAATAAATAAAAGGAATGAGATGCAGAGGACAGACAATGCCATACAAATGTTGGGGAATTCTTAATGTGGAGACAAATACAAGCTTGTTCTACTGGATAACAGGACAGATTTGTAAACATTACACCAACTAAATAAAAACACCAATTTAACAGAGAAGCAGCCATCTGCAATGAGGATGGAGAGTTCTGTTTTTATCTTGCTCTATGCAAACAGAAGCCAACTTTCTCCCACCTCCCTCATGTGCTGTAGTGCACTGTGGAGCTGGTCTGCATTTTTGTACTGTAAAAACCGGTGTATAAATCACCCCCCGCCCCCTCCTTTTGAGACAACAATTTCAGGAAAAAGCCTATAGGTCACACTGGTGTATAAGCCACACCCCTTTTTAGGACCCCTTAATGCAAAGGTTTTTACAGTAATTAACGTGTCATATCTGTAGGTAATTTTAGTACCCATGAGCCCCTGCATCGACTGTAGGCACTGCTTCAACAAAAATATTAAATAAAATCAATGTTAATTAATAGCTCCATAACTGGTCTGCTTGCTAGATTTAAACACATGCTGAATTGAAGATTAGTGATGGCTCTAAATTTTCCACCTATGATAGTACAATAAACACTGTGTAATTAAACCCAACTGTTTGTGTCACTGAATTCCATTTAACCCGACCAGAATTTGATTTCAGGACCATGGCCAATATGAATAAATGTCAAGGTTATTAATCTCTACAGAACACCTTCAAACAATTGAGAAGAGGGTGGTCATGGAAACACACACATCACCTTGCCAGGCAGACACATCCAATTGTTATACCATGACATTATAAAGTGTGTCTTAATAGCAGGCTTGATAAATGCTTTTCAACTTGGAAAGAAGGTTTCAAGTGCCAATTGCTGCTGTGATAAATATAGCTATCTTGCCAACTCTTCAGCATTACTGGTAATCTAAATCCTTAGATAGTCCAGGGACTTGTAAATGTAACAGAGTTAGTGTATTTAACAGCAAATATTATAATAATGTATCACTTATTCACATTTGTGTACCTACATTACCTTTTTTTCTCATATCTCAAATCAATTTAAAAGATAATCCTGTTTAAAAACTAGATTTAAAGATAACAGCAAATTGTGTAGACTAAAGTCACATTGGATTTTAGGACGTGGATCGCTGAACTATTTAAGTGTTCTCTTAATTACTTTTCTGGAAGGCAAATGAAGCACCTGGCACCATACTAATCAATGCCAACTAAACCTCTGGGCAGCTCATCTATCATGCCATTTTTAATTAGGACGCGACAATACTTCATTACTGTCACTTACCAAGTCAGGCCCAGTATTAATGTCTTGTCACTTGCCTAACACAATGGCCAGCAAGGCATCCCTCATTCTGCCTCAGCCTGCCCAGATCCAAACAGGCATCAGTAGATAAACAAAAGCAGCATGCTGTGTATTATCTCAATTCAAGATGGTCAGGAATAAACACCTGCTTGTGTGAGAGCACTGGATCTCAACCCCAGCCCTTCAGTCAAAGACTTTAAGCCAATTAAGGACTTGGCTGGAAAACATGGATAAAAAATGGAGACATCAGAAACCCGCTCTGGATATTAAGCCCTTCCTAGGTTAAAATACTGAACCAATTAGTTAGCAAAATAAGTCAACACCTGCTGTTAAAAGCAGATCTATAGAAGAGTTGGTCTTAAAGAGAAACATGTACAGGGGATGAATAACAAATAACAAGGACTTCTACCAAGAGCTTTTTCTGCAAACCTCTACAGGTTCCTGGCATTTACAGCGTCTTCTTGACAAGGTCTCCCAATTCAGGTATGGAGACAGATTCCTGGCATTTACAAGGTATCCCAATTCAGTATTTGCTCTTTTGCTCCTTACCTCTGCTATCTTAAACATATGGTTGAAAAGGCTTTCAAATTAGCATATAGATGACAAAAGAAGCATTTTGTCAGCTGATGGTTGAGAGTCCAACTCTTAACAGCTTTCAGTTTTGCATTTCTATGCAATCTAATCTTTGCTACTTTTGATTTCTGCAAACAGCATGTTCAAAAGTCCAGCAAGCTGTGCAATCTTTAATAGCTTCATTATTTAAAAACAGGTTTATTTCTCTACCTTGCACGAGTACAAAAACAAATCCTGTTCCTTTGTTATCAGAGAGTGTTGCCTGGCTGCCTAGGGGATTTACCATTCAATTATGAAATACAGCATCTGTTCTGTATTTCTTAAATCTTTTACAGTTGTAAAAATAATTGCCTCATTTGCCCATGCAGACGACTGCAAGAACAATGCACCACTGCACAGAACACACACCAAGAAGATGCTGGCTCCATTACACATTACATATCTAGTATTAAAACAGGAAACCTGTATGCATGCCTTCCTAGAAACTGAGAACAACTCTTTGCATTAGTGTTTGCACTATTGAGATACATGTGCTGGACAGAACAGGCAAAATGTAAGCAATTTTCCAAGAGGTTAAAAATATATGGAAAAGTCAACCTCGTTCCCTTGAATTGCACAATTATGTCTAATTCAAGTTTGCAATCAATCAGTTTCTGCACAATTGGCTCATGCTGTTGACTTTTCTAGAAGCCTCCCATACACAATACTGGAGGCTGGCTGAGGGAAGTTCTAGCTGCACCAATGCATGTATTTTATGGATAAACAGAGGAAGTCAGTCTCCACTCTCCAGTGGGATGCAATGTTAAATGCTAATCTTAGTCTCCAGTTATGTGTACCCAGGTAACAAGACAATGGGAGGCTGACCATTCTCCTCTTGGTATTAGCAATGCTATTCATGTTTACCAAGGGGCTATTTAACCTTGAACATGAACGGCTGGTTTCACAGACCCCAATTAGCCCTAATCTTAGATTACTTTACCTAAATTAACATTACGTAGTCTAAGATTAGTGCTCATCTGGGTCTGTGAAACCAATCACAAAACCCACACACAAATGACTCAGTTACCCAGTTTTTCCATTTTTCCCACATAGAATTAAATAAACAATCCTCAAAAGCAGGTGCTGGCCCTCCGTGAAGATTCCTGGTCCTAAATACTGTAATAATAAAAAGCTCTGTTTCCAATCTAATCTCTGCAAAACTGGCATAATAAAAGGGAATTTCCTGTTCCGTTAATTGCTTCAAATTTGTGACAGTCAATACAGTGATTACAATTTAATTTAACTGAAGACCGTCATTCCTGCAGCAGGACATCATTTCAGAAAGCCTGCATGTTTGTTTGTTATATATATCAAACTGCCACCTGATTTTTGTATTAGTTCAGTCCAGACAACAGGAGCATTACCTCTGCAGGATATTTCTAATTAGTTCCAATTAGAGGGCTTCTCTTTTCACATTTGCCTGCATGTCAAAAAAGAACCAAAAGTTTTAAATTTGAGCTCAAAACAGAATAGCATCTGAGAACCATGGCATGTTATTCTGGACGGCAATCTCAGGACCAGAAGGGATTCCAGTTACTCTACATCATTTACACTGCTTTTCTGTCTGGAGGGTGTAGTATTCGTTCCAGTGCCTTGAATTCTTAATGCCCAGTCCTTCACCCACGACAATCCCAATTGCAGGGCTCATCCAGTGTGTCCTGGGCATGCACAATACTGAGATATACCAGGAATTCTGGATTTCATGCTATTATTGCAAATGGTGTAAAAAAACAACGAAAATCATTCTTTACACAACCACTTATGGGAAGAACTCACTCCTTTGTTGCCTTTGCATGCTTTTAAGAAAGTCTTGTTGGTTCTCAAGCACGTGCTCGGACCAGGTGTTGCTAGGCAGCAGCTGCTAGATGTTGCTAGGCAGCAGCTGTTGTAGCTCAGCCTCTCCCAGCAGGTGCTACTGTTAGGAAGGGGGGTCCGACACCAGACACACTAGAATAGAACACAGTGCATGTCAGCCTGCTCATTAACTCCACAACTGCTTTAAACTTCTAAGATGACATGTTAAGAGAAGTTGGTCTTTCTTCTTCATTTAAACAAGCAGGGGCAAATCACTGGGGAAGACCAACTCGGTGCAGCTGCTTTCAGACTGGATCTGAAAATCTACTGGTACCCCTGTGGGTCCAGCTGCAATGCTGAGGAATAACTCCAAATATCCAGAGGAGTCAGAAATACATAGCGTAGCTCGGTAGATAGCTGGTAGACTACTTGACTATATATTCCCTTCAATTTCTCAGCCTTTATTGACAGAGAATTTATCATGAAATATATACTGCACAAATACTGTAGAAAAACCTGGATCTGTCCGTTCACAAATCTTACAACGCTGGTTTGCTAGTCCAAAAACCACTCTGTTATAAGGCTGCAAAAATACAATTTGAATACGGGAGTTTTATACAGCAAGCTGGGGGTTTACAGTGTCTAGCTGAGAAGCAGAGACTGAAGAAAAGATGACCATAAAAACAGAAGATAGTGACCTTTTTGAAGTGACCATGATGTGCACTAACTGCCTATTAAAACCCTTTCTCTTCTTACATAAAAAGGCTACCTGCTATGGAACACAATGAAACCGACCTTTTGGTTTTCAAAACACGTCTATGCATTTCTAACCTGGTAATTTTGCTTCTAGTTGATATTACAAAAATCAAAGCATCGTTAAAAAATTAAAAAAGAGGTGCAAGAAAAAAATAGTAAGGGGGCTTAATAATAATAAAGTGGATTACAAATTGAAGTCAAAACATTGTGTGCATCTAAGGCATTGTAATGCCCAAGACAGTTACTCAAGACTCAATAGGTCCTAATCTAATTATTTAACATTACCACTGGCCCTTTAAGAGAAGGCGGCTGATTCTTAGTCAGCTGGAGCCCGGCTGAGTAAACATGCTCTCAGCTAAAATCACTTACTTTCTTTGCTGCTGGCAAGTCAGACGTCATATAGCAATGAATTAATGCAACAATTACTACACAATCAAATTATATATAAATTACGCATATACACTAATCACACATATATATATATATATATATATATATATATATATATATATATATATATATATATATATACACACACACACACACACACACACACACACACACACACACAGTGCCTTGCAAAAGTATTCAAACCCCTGACCAATTCTCTCATATTACCGAATTACAAATGGTGCACTGAAATTTCGTTCTGTTTGATATTTTATTTTTAAACACTGAAACTCAGAATCAATTATTGTAAGGTGACATTGGTTTTATGTTGGGAAATATTTTTAAGAAAAATAAAAAAACTGAAATATCTTGCTTGCGTAAGTATTCAACCCCTGTGCTATGGAAGCTCCCAGTTTGCACCGATGAAAGAAATTGTCCTAGCGAGGACACAATTACCTTACCATTGGCCTCCACCTGTGAACCAATAAAGTTGCTGTCACATTTTCTGGATAAAAACCCCACTGTTGAAGGATCATTGGTAAGGCTGTGAATCTGAAGGAAAATTAAGACCAAAGAGCATTCTACAGAAGTTAGAGATAAAGTAATACAAATGCATAGATTAGGGAAAGGGCACAAAATAATATCCAAGTGTTTGGATATCTCAGTGAGCACAGTTGGATCAATAATCAGGAAGTGGAAGCTGCATCACACCACCCAGGCACTGCCAAGAAAAGGCCGTCCCTCAAAACTCAATGCTCAAACAAGGAGACTTGTGAGAGAAGCCACAGAGAGGCCAACAATCACTTTGAAGGAGCTACAGAGTTCAGTGGCTGGGAATGGAGTAATGGTGCACCAGTCAACCATATCAAGAGCTCTGCATAACACTGGCCTGTATGGGAGGGTGGCAAGAAAGAAGCCATTACTCAAAAAGTACCATCTGAAAGCACGTCTGGAGTTTGCCAGAAAGCATGGGAGTGACCTAGCTGTGATGTGGGAAAAGGTTTTGTGGTCAGATGAGACCAAGATAGAGCTTTTTGGCCAAAACTCAAAGCGCTGTGTGTGGCGCAAACCTAACACTGCCCATGCCTCAAGACACACCATCCCTACAGTGAAGTATGGTGATGGAAGCATCATGCTGTGGGGATGCTTCTCATCAGCAGGGACTGGACATCTTGTTACAATTGAAGGAAGAATGGATGGAGCAAAATACAGAAAAATACTGCAAGAGAATCTGCTTCAGTCCACTAAAAAACTGAAGCTTGGGAGGAAATTTACCTTTCAGCAGGACAATGATCCCAAGGCCAAAGCAACATTGGAGTGGCTCAAGAACAAAAAGGTGAATGTCCTACAGTGGCCCAGTCAAAGTCCTGATCACAATCCGATTGAGAATCTGTGGCACTATTTGAAAATTGCGGTCCACACGCGTCGTCCAACCAACCTGAACAACCTGCAGCAAATCTGCTAATAAAAATGGACCAAAATCATTCCAACACTGTGTGCAAAGCTGGTACATACTTACCCTAAAAGACTCAAAGCTGTTATTGCACCAAAAGGTGGCTCTACCAAATATTAATGTGTGGGGGTTGAATACGTATGCAAGCAAGATACTTCAGTTTATTTTTCTAAAAAATACTTCCCAACATAAAACTAATGTCACCTTATAATAATTGATTTTGAGTTTCAGTGTTTTAAAAAAAATATATCGAACAGAACGAAATTTCAATGTACTATTTGTAATTCAGTAATATCAGAGAATTGGTCAGGGGTCTGAATACTTTTGCAAGGTACTGTATATGTGTGTATATATACACATTATATATATATATATATATATATATATATATATATATATATATATATATATATACATACATACATATATATATATATATACACACACACACACATTGACTGGATCAGAGTCTATGTGGGTGACTACACCCACTTTCAAAATTTTCACCTTATGTTGCCTTATAGCCTGGAATTAAAATGCATTAAAATAGTTTTGTGTTTTTTTTTTTTTCATTTATTTACACATCCTATCCCACAACTTCCAAGTGAAAGAAAATATTCTACAAATTTGTAGAAAATTAAAAATGAAAATTGAAATAGCTTGGTTGGATAAGTGTCCACCCCCCTTGCAATAGCAATCCTAAATTAGCTCAGATGTAACCAATCGCCTTCAATATCACACACCAAGTTTAGTGGCCTCCACCTGTGTTAAATTGTAGTGACTCGCATGATTTGAGGATAAATTCAGCAGTTCCTGTAGGTTCCCTCTGCTGGGTAGTGCATTTCAAAGCAAAGACTCATGAGCACCAAGGCACTTTCAAAAGAACTCCGGGACAGTTGTTGAAAGGCACAGATCAGGGGATGGGTATATAAAAAAAAAAAATAAAAAATCAAAGGCCTTGAATATCCCTTGGAGCACTGTCAAGACAATTAAGAAGGGGAAGGTGTATGGCACCACCAAGACCCTGCCTAGATCAGGCCATCCCTCCAAACTGAATGACCAAGCAAGAAGGAGCCTGATCAGAGAGGCTACCATGAAGTCAATGGCAACTTTGCAAGGACTACAAGCTTTCATGGCCAGACTGGTCAAAGTGTGCATGTGACAACAATATTCCAAGCACTCTAAAAATCTGGTCTGTATGGTAGGGTGACAAGAAGGAAGCCATTACTCAAGAAAGCCCACCGTGAATCCTGTTTGAAGTATGCAAAAAAACACAGAGATTCTGTAGCCATGTGGCAAAAAGTTTTGTGGTCTGACAACTAAAATTGAACTTTTTGGCCTAAATGCAAAGTGTTATGTTTGGGGCAAACCCAACACAGCGCATCACCCAAAGAACACTGTCCCTATGGTGAAGCATGGTGGTGGCAGCATCATGTTATGGGGATGTTTCTCATCGGCGGGGACTGTGGCATTTGTCAGGATAGAGAAGTCCAGAGAAGTCCTTGAGGAAAACCTGCTGCCCTCTGAAAGAAATATGAAACTAGGACAGATGTTCACCTTTCAGCTTGATAACAACACAAAGCACACAGCCAAAGCTACACTGGAGTGGCTAAGGAACAAAGGGGTAAATGTCCTTGAGTGGCCCAGTCAGAGCTCCGACCTAAATCCAATCATAAATTTGTGGCATGAATTGAAGATTGCTGTCCATCAACACTCCCCAAGGAACTTGACAGAGCTTGACAGAGTTGGTAGAGACCTACCCCAACAGACTCATGGCTGTAATTGCCAAAGGTGCTTCCACCAAGTATTAACTCAGGAAGGTAGAGACTTACAGTTATGCTCTTTCAGTTTTGTATTTAATATCTAATTTTTTTCTCAATAAAAACTTTTTTCCCCCCTTAACAATGAGTATGGTGTGTAGAGAAGTGGGAAAAAATCCTCATTTAAATGCATGAAACTCTGAGGCACTGACAGAAATAGAATGAGTTCTTGTTGTAAATCTCCCTCCCGACCTGTGAGGTCGCCAAGTAGCGAAAGGGGAAGTCTTTGGATGGGCTGGTCTGACAGTTCATTTCCTGGGTCAGGAAGTCAGTCAGCCTGGAAGAAGGTGAGACTCCGTTGCAGGAACATATTGACCCGGAAGGTAAAACGAGGTAGCAGCTGCAGGCAATAGAGACAGTTGCACTCATTTACCAAGGGGTCATGCGTGATAACATAAAAGGGGCCGGAGAATCATACATTTTTTCCTTTGTTTGGTATCAGAGTGGATGCGAAACTTGAAGGGCCGGAAGAGCTCCCCTATGAATTATTGGGAGCAGTATTCGTGAGTGTTTTGTTGCTGTTAGTAATTGTCTTTTGTTTTGTAAATTCACTAGGCGGCTAAGAGGTCTCTGGAGCGGTCGACCTGGGCCAGCAATACCCTGAACAACACTGCACTATAGTTACTGTTCAAACTGTTATCACCAACTATTACTGCACACACCGGACTGGTGTCTTATGGGGCGGATAAAGTGTACTATTATTTGGTTTGCAAAACCAGTTACTGTTTCCTGCCGTGCTCTACACATTGGTGTGTATTGCCGGGGAATTACTGTTTGGTCACCAGACCTCGATACAATTAAAAAACTGTTCTAAACTGGATTATAAAACTCTGTGTTTCATTACTGGAGGCTGTGTGGTCCAGTGGTTAAAGAAACAGGCTTGTAACCAGGAAGTACCTGATTCAAATCTCAGCTCAGCCACTGGCTCATCGTGTGACACCGAACAAGTCACTTAACCTCCTTGTGCTCCGTCTTTCGGGTAAGACATTCTTGTAAGTGACTCTGCAGCAGATGCACAGTTCACACACCATAGTCTTGTATTTTGTAAATCGCTTTGTGATGGTGGTCCGCTACAAAAAAGGTGCTATATAAAAATAGATTATTATTATTACTGCACTGCATCACCCCTGCACCTACCACTTTGCCACACACTGACACAACAAAATGTGAAAAAGTTCAAGGGGGTGTAGACTTTCTATAGGCACTGTGTGTGTATGTGTATGTATATATACTCCATTGCTTAAGATTATCATTCAAGGTTAGCTTTATTTCCTCTGACCTGAAAGTTTACACTGTGGGTTTTTTGCTTTTGATGGAGCACTTAAATTTACCACATCATGCCTGAATGAGGAAGTACTTTCCAAAGTTATTTATCGAAGCATTACTACAGAAATTACAGCAGCATGCTTTTTGTTCACCTAGTTTCTAAGGGAGATGGGTGCTTATAAAAAACATGGCAATATTTGCTACAACGAAACAGAAATACGAGCTGGGAAACAAGCTACATAACATACTTTTTGGAAAATACTTTAACATTACTCATTATGGGGTGGTTTCACAGACCACCATTTACATTAATCTTGGATGACCTCACCCAAATTAACATTAGGCAGGCCAAGAGCAGGGTCTATGATGCCTCAAGTAAGAGAAAAGAAATTCAGATTCACTGGGACATACTGCAGTTATGGGGCTATCATGCCATGAACATACTTGCTAGACTTCACAGGAAGGACAACAGTCTCCGATATAAGAGATTGTCAAGGGGCATTAAAAAGCATCGATAATAGCTGGGTTAATCGCTGATGTTTCATTAACTGAGCGAGTCTGTATAGAGACGGAGCACTGCAAGAAAATCTTAGTAAGATTAGTTTTAGGTTGAGGTGCTGTTTTAGGTCAAATCCTAATAATTTTATACTAAACCAGATACAAGCATTTGAACTGTTTGTCATATGAATAATTACACACTCAAAATGTCTTTTATAGAAACGATGCAGAGCACCTGTCAATTACCACTTAGTCAATAGCCCACTCAAGAGCCAATAAAGGATTCAATACCTGGGCCCTGTTCCTCGTAACTGGCTAACTGAGTTAGCCGGATATTTCTCAGGATAACTTGACAGAAGTCTGGCTTTTTCCGTTCCTCGAAGCAAGCTTAAAGTCTAGCCGACTAAGTTACCATAGCAACAAATCCTTAATCTTAAACCTGCTCCAGCGCAGGCTAACTTAAAGTTAGCTGGATCTGTGTGTAAAAACCTTGTGATTCTACCCAATGAAAGCACTTGACAGACCCCTCTAAAATGGCAATGCCCTTCCTTAGAGATCCCATAGATCAAGGAGCAATTTTAATTAGATTAGCTTTTTGTAGGGAAAGAGTATTGAGAGATCACCAAGATTCTTTGCATCATTCGGATGTTTTTTGTATTTGAGTGTTATAGATTCGGTCAGTAAGGTATAATTTACCTAATAAATCTACTTGAGCCGTACATTGCCCATACCACCCGGCGCAGCCGTGCGTTGACAGTAACACAGACTATATGCATAGGGCTGCGCTTTTTTTTGCTAGTGGCACATTCCTATACTCAGTTGGCGATGCTGAAAATATCGGCAAAGCCGCTGCATGCCATGCAGTCCGAAGGGTCTACCACGCCCTAAAGAGATTTCTTAATGTGTTCATCACATTTCCGGGACATACAAGGGGAAACGCCATCAAAGAGGGCTTCTATGCAGTTTCAGGCAATTTACTAGGTTAGATGAAATTTAATAAATAGGTTATCCCATCATTATCGTTTGTTAAGTAGGCTACATTATTATGCAGAGTTCCCCAACGTCATTGGTGCTGCGGACTTCAGTCAGATCCCCATCAGGGCACCCTCAGGACCAAATGAGGCGGATTTTGTGAACAGGAAATCCTGTCACAGCATTAATGTACAAGTACGTTATCACTTACATGAAATTAAAATGAGCTACAATTCAGCAACTGATGTAAATAATCCAACACTTTAATGACAATTATACAATGCCAGTGCTAGACAGTAGGTGTCAGACTTTTGATAATACTGTACATCATCCATGACTTGACTTCAATTCTCAAATGATCTGTGACAGATCATGCGACATCACTGTCACATGTGCAGTGCGCCACTTTTTTTTTTTTTTTTTTTTTTTTTTTTTTAAAAACACGCATTTAGCTTATCTGCAATTTTTTTCCATGCTTCCTCTCAGCAGCAGCAGTGTTACATTTAGTTGTGATAATGCTTTTATATTCCTCAAAACTTTCCATTATAAGCTCTTGCTCAGTCAGGATGAAAAAAAGTTTCTCGCTCTTTCAACATCATCTTTTGTGAAGATCATTGTTTCAGTGCTCTGGGATTCTCCCCTTGAGGAGCACGAGCACACGCAATTACCCGGATTTCTTAAGTCGGAATAGAGTTAATGAGACACTTTTAGCCTGTACTCATCATCGAGGAATGGAGATGCTTGACTTCAACGATCGGGTTAATGAATCTGGCTAACCTTCAAATAGCCTGAATTAGTTAAACCAGCTACGAGGAACAGGGCCCTGGTCATGTCAACATATCAATATTGTGATAATAAATAAATAAAATGCAATTATTTTATCAGTTGGCCACAGTATGTCTCATGGCATTTCTTTCATTTTTGCGCAGGTAAAGCCAAACTATTAACCTTTAAGCTTGGGAAAGCATGGAGCAATATTTTTCTCTTTCAATTCAATTAACATTGATCGATGAGGAGTTAATCAAAACACTGCTCCACAGTCTATATCAAATTATTCTTCACACTCCCCCCCTCCCCCCCCCACCTTTTCCACAATATAAAAAAAGTATTGCAATTGAATCATTTTTGGTAGGACCGGCAACCTTATAAAATCCAACCAGCTTAACCTCTCTCCCCATCAAAACAAGCTTCTCTGTTGTAGGATTCCCTAAAGACAAATGAATCATGCAATGCATTGCAAGGAAAATTATTCCAAGAGTCACCTTTGAAGACATGTTTCATTAGGCAGACCCTGCCTGTAGATTATTGTGCACGCCCTCCCGTCATAGACAGCATGAGGTTTTATTTCTGAATATGAAAAAAAATTGACTGCACATAAATCTCACTTTATCCATCTTTCAATCTGCAAGCTTACAGTTACTAGTCATTTCGCAGCCTCCTTGGGTAATGGAGTCTTTAATGTATTTTGCTTGACTGCTTCATATGACCTGCAGAGCGCTGGCAGAGGCTGCAATCCCCTCACAGTGCCTGTGCTTCCACAGCATACCACTTAAGTCCTTCACAAATATTTAGACTATCCTCAGACAGAGATGCATTCAAGCAGCAAGGTGTGTATGTTTTTGTCAATGTGAAACTGGGAACAAACCCCAGGAGGTGTAGGGATAGGCCAATCAATGACTTTATGCAAAACACTAAACTGTGGCAGATACTAAATACTGTCTCCCTATAACTCAAACTGGGGTGACATATTAACCTATTACTGTATGTTTACAAAGGAAAAGGGTCCATGTTAGCAGGTTTAAAAAGGGGTGGTACTACTGTATTTAGAACAAAGATAATTTATGACTTTAAATACAGTCAGCCTCTCTAGTGACAACTCCACGTTAAAAAACAGAGGATCCGTTGCACCACACCAAAAAAACACACTGTATCTCAACAGTCAAGCTCTCTCCATGAAGTTGGACAAATGGCTTCCTTAATCTGAGAACAGAAGCTAACAGGGAACCTAGAAGCTGAGATTCCCAGCAATTATTTTTGCTCAAACAACTTACAGCTTTGAATAAGTAGGAAGCAGCAGGTTTTGCACTAAAGTACCAAACTAATACAACGATTTTATATGAATTTCTTCCGAAAACAATTTGTAGTTGTTCACCTGGAATATTAAAACATTTCTCATTGTTCCGCTATCATAGCATTTGGGTAAACAGTAAGCTTAAATAAACACAATCCATTGCCATCACATTAAAGTTGGGCACTGTAATAACTTGGAGATGCTCTACTGTATACATTATTGATGAAGATTACTTTAGAATTACAAATTGAGGAAAGCAAGCAAGCACCATGTACTACACATCCTTACTGAAATCCAGATTTATTTTCTCTATTCTATTGTACTGAATTCTGAATAAAATTACACATAAATGTGAACAAAAGGAAAACAAAAGTATTTGAAAATATATTCATAAAAAAAAAAACCTGTACAGAAGTAAACAATTAAAAATGGCTTATCTTCACCAATTACAGGAATGCAGCCATGCCTTCATAGCACTTGTTTTAAGAGGCCACATACTGTTACGGTAGCTGGTAAAGTTATATGGCATGACTGCAACTAATCACACAAAATGTGGTTGAGACTAACCACAAAAAAGGAAAAGGTCAACCAGATGAGCTGGAAACTTGCATGGCAAGCAAGCAGTTCCAAAGCAATTCTACAAACAGATTTCCAGATGGAAATACTGCAAGACTCCCATTGTATAGAAGTTCGATCCATTCTTGGTGTTACAATGCGTTTAATAACACACACACCAGCTTGCTACCTATTCACTGTGGCTAATCAACCTTGCAGTCTGGAATGAGGAAAACTGCTGTGCAATAAATAGTCTTATTTCCGTCTCCGGTATAGCAGTGGCGTGGTGCTCGCTTGGTACTCGTCCTGCTATTACTATTAGTCCAACTCGCTGAACCATGCGTGTTCTTACTGAATTAATTAATCAGCCCACAGCGTTATTCCAAGCAGGTCTAATTACTCAAAACACGAGACTGTACCACAACTGTCCCTCTGTATTGTTGGACCCAATAATAATCACGGGTAATTAATCTTGACTGATAAAATGAGTATGATCGATTTATCTACAACTGTAACCAATTTCATTAACGTCAACCAACTGCTAGTTTTTTAAACAACGTATCATGAAGGCGTGTGTTCTCAACTCAATAACGCTGGTACACAACTGCCAATCCTGTATACATTTACACCCGTTTCCAAATGGGAAAGAGCGTTGTTAAAACTTTATAATTTTAGATATCATTATGTGTTGGGGGGGTAAAAATGCTGTCGCTTATAAATTACTAATTACACGACGTTTCGCGCGAAATGTCATTCATATTTGATTTATAGAACATGCGAAATATATTCAACTGAACTGCAAATGCGTGTTTATTCCTTATAAAACCGTATAATTCAAGCAGATCATTACCCTACTTATCCCAAATAAACTACGATGTGAGCAACTAACAGCAGTAGTTGACAAAAATCCATATGCACATCAATAAAAAGCTTTACTTACGAGTCACGATGTATCCAAAAGCTACTACAGTGGCAGACAAGACTGCCGTCGCTCTCTTGAGAGACAGGGTAACTTTCTCATACTATCAAGGCAACAAAACACCCGGCTTATTTTCTATTTAATTCGACTCACTACTGTTCAACTTCCAACACAAAAAACAAACAGTGCATTTTTTTAATATAGTTTTCCAGATTTCCTAATGCTGCCCAGTAGCCTTATCATGCTGCAAGTCCCTTTGTTTTTGCAAATAGGTCTCCAACCAGCCGAACTATTGATGCAGCACTACTATTCATGCGCTCCCGTATGAGCTGATTGGATGCAGTGAACAGAGAGGACGTTAGGGTGACAAAGGTTTACTGGGATTCCACTATGTCCTAACGTCTGCCAATTAGAATCAGTCAACGACACTTTAGTTGGATTCAAATTAGATGTGAGTGTATATGTTCTGATTTACTAAGTAGCACTCCAGTCCAGGTTTTTACTCCATGCAGATTCTAATGTATTTAATTGAAGCTGCGAAGGTAAGTATTTAGGACTGGAGTATATTTCAAGGTATGTATGCTATAAAACCTTGCTGCCTGGGAGTGCGAGAAGCCTGTAAATATGAGTTACAATTCCCAACTTTCAGCTATTGGAATATTCATCGAGGCTGTGCCTGGAAATGATAAGCAGGTTGTGGTGCACAACAGTAAAAGCACGATAAAGCATTCACACGCATGGCAAAACACAGAGAACTACGGCATCAAATGTTACAGGGCACCACACCTTTTAAACCGAGTGAGAGACTCCCTGCTGCATTCAATATGCCGCAGTGAATTAGCAGACGGATTGCATTACATAGACTTTCCTTGGATTTATGGATTGCTGCTAAAATAGCCAGACAGTCAAGGTCAGGTTAATTTCATGTTATAGCTGCTAAGCACAGTGCAGTACAGATTTCCTTCCATATGTGTCTATGATGACTCAACACGTTTTTAAACATGGATTAAAAAGTTATGTACTTTGATTAGGCATATGTAATATAACATGTAAGATCACTTCATGGTTACTGTATTGTTTCCAGAATGGTCGCGATTATACAAATTTTGAAAAAAAAAAACAAAAAAAAAACAATCTTCTTTGACAGAAGCTATTACATGTGCTGCAGTTTTATTAATGATCCACGGGAAAGCATCTATTGGTGATACAGTCATTGCCTGCCACAGCCAACAATAGCAAAGTGTAGCTCATATATAAATCAGGGAACTAATTGTACTACAATCTGTCTGTCCCACCAGTATCTTCAGGTAGACATATACAGCATACAGTACAGGGATAGAAAGAAGACTCCTATTGTATTGCAGTTTCACCCATTCCACAGTATATTGGTAACACACTCAGGTGTGTCTTATTAAACTCGTAGTAAAACCAGGAATGGATCAAGCTGCTATCGAATGGTTGTCTTATTTCCATCCTTGCAGTGACATATTTTTCACCCAGGGACCAGAATTCAAATGGATTCGTCATAATTGTGAGGGTTATCCTTGTTAGCTGTGGATAATATTTCGTGATCTCTACGGATGTTTATTGTGTGCAGCTGTGAATAACCACATGGCTTTCTTGGATGTTTTTTGTTGTTGTTGTCCCAATTCTATCCACAGTTTTAAATGAAAGCAGTAGTAGCAGGGATAGCTTAATCAGCAGCGTTACAGGGTATAAGAAAGTAATCCAGCAGCACCCAGTTAAAGTGAGATAGGGGATAAACTCCATGGAAAGACGAGGGATATTTCACTTTTTAATCTCTCAAGTCTTAGAAATAAATGTGCTTATACTAATGCCCGGGTGTGTCGTGATTGATCACAGGTTAAGGAGGGGCAACGCTTGCTGCTTAAGAGTGGTGTGTGTAAGTAGTTGAAGCCACAAGAATACATTTAAAGCATATCAACTACCTTCCATCCTGCTGAAGCCTTTCATTTAAGTGTGGAAAATTTTCAAATAAATGCATTACATAGTGAGTTGCATCTAATTGTTAAGGTGTTTGCAATCAGTCGAAGTACCTCTTATTGCATCTCTATTATATGATGCCTGTGTTAAAGTGCTCTGAAAGCAAACTTAGGTGCTGCTTTTCAGTTTTAGCTGCCTGCTATGGCATCAACAGCCTACAAGTACTTCCACTGTTTGCATTCAAACACACTTTCCCTTGGCAAGTTGGTTGAGCTGAAGCACACACACATTATATATATATATATATATATATATATATATATATATATATATATATATATATATATATATATATATATACACACACACACACACAGTGCCTTGCAAAAGTATTCAGACCCCTGACCAATTCTCTCATATTACTGAATTACAAATGGTACATTGAAATTTCGTTCTGTTCGATATTTTTTTTTTAAAACACTTAAACTCAAAATCAATTATTGTAAGGTGACATTGGTTTTATGTTGGGAAATATTTTTAAGAAAAATAAAAAACTGAAATATCTTGCTTGCATAAGTATTCAACCCCCACACATTAATATTTGGTAGAGCCACCTTTCGCTGCAATAACAGCTTTAAGTCTTTTGGGGTAAGTATGTACCAGCTTTGCACACAGTGTCGGAGTGATTTTGGCCCATTCCTCTTGGCAGATTTGCTCCAGGTTGTTCAGGTTGGTTGGACGATGCTTGTGGACCGCAATTTTCAAATAGTGCCACAGATTCTCAATGGGATTGAGATCAGGACTTTGACTGGGCCACTGTAGGACATTCACCTTTTTGTTCTTGAGCCACTCCAATGTTGCTTTGGCCTTGTGCTTGGGATCATTGTCCTGCTGAAAGGTGAATTTCCTCCCAAGCTTCAGTTTTTTAGTGGACTGAAGCAGATTCTCTTGCAGTATTTTTCTGTATTTTGCTCCATCCATTCTTCCTTCAATTGTAACAAGATGCCCAGTCCCTGCTGATGAGAAGCATCCCCACAGCATGATGCTGCCACCACCATACTTCACTGTAGGGATGGCGTGTCTTGATGCATGGGCAGTGTTAGGTTTGCGCCACACACAACGCTTTGAGTTTTGGCCAAAAAACTCTATCTTGGTCTCATCTGACCACAAAGCTTTCCCACATCACAGCTGGGTCACTCTCATGCTTTCTGGCAAACTCCAGACGTGCTTTCAGATGGTATTTTTTGAGTAGATGGCTTCTTTCTTGCCACCCTCCCATACAGGCCAGTGTTATGCAGAGCTCTTGATATGGTTAACTGGTGCACCATTACTCCACTCCCAGCCACTGAACTCTGTAGCTCCTTCAAAGTGATTGTTGGCCTCTCTGTGGCTTCTCTCACAAGTCTCCTTCTTGTCTGAGTGCTGAGTTTTGAGGGACAGCCTTTTCTTGGCAGTGCCTGGGTGGTGTGATGCAGCTTCCACTTCCTGATTATTGATCCAACTGTGCTCACTGAGATATCCAAACACCTGGATATTATTTTGTACCTTTTCCCGAATTTATGCATTTGTATTACTTTATCTCTAACTTCTGTAGAATGCTCTTTGGTCTTCATTTTCCTTCAGAGTCACAGCCTTACCAATGATCCTTCAACAGTGGGGTTTTTATCTAGAAATGTGACAGCAACTTGAATGGTTCACAGGTGGAGGCCAATGGTAAGGTAATTGTGTCCTCGTTAGGACAATTTCTTTCATCGTTGCAAACTGGGAGCTTCCAAAGCACAGGGGTTGAATACTTATGCAAGCAAGATATTTCAGTTTTTTATTTTTCTTAAAAATATTTCCAAACATAAAACCAATGTCACCTTACAATAATTGATTCTGAGTTTCAGTGTTTAAAAATAAAATATCAAACAGAACGAAATTTCAATGTACCATTTGTAATTCGGTAATATGAGAGAATTGGTCAGGGGTCTGAATACTTTTGCAAGGCACTGTATATATATATATATATATCACACACAATGTACTTTAAAGCTATGTGCTCTGTAATTTGTATTAATCTTGAACATCTTCTGAGAATTGTATGACTGCTCTGCTGGTTGTATTTAACAACACTGAATGTTCTTCTTTTTTAACGTTTGCTGCTATTTTAACAGAATCCCCTTGAAAAATGTTTATGTATCTTCTAACAGCCCTCTGAAAGGCTGGTGTGCACAGGCAATTCTTGACATGCTTTTATCCTTTTTCTTTTAGATCTCTACACTGTGTTTGTCAGAGTGAATATAATCATTTACATGTCCCCGCTGAACTGCCATATAAAGATTGGAAAACAGAAGTAGATGGTAAAATAAAGACGTTTTGATGGTTCAGTGGTAGCTTTTTGACCTGGTTGTTAAATTTATTGAGTCAAAATTAAATAGCTGTCAAGCTGAGAATTCTGAATAGTCAGAACATGGAATGCTGCAGAGATTCTAATAGAGAGTAAATATTGAACAAACTCCAGTATACCCATACAGTACATGGCCTGCAGGAGAATTGCAAGGTCTACAGCTAAAGACAGCCTAGTACGTCTCAAGGGTGCTAATTTGCTGAGCAAAACCAAACACTTTAGAACAATAATTTTTCTTACCATCATACAGAAACAAACACTCAAGTTTGTTGTGTGAGACTTAAATGATTACATAAAACGTTCCATGGGTTTTTATAAATAAGTATAGATGCAATGGAAAACTCTCTTTCCCATAAAGAGTCATTCAACTGGCACATATATTTGTTTTGTTTGGTTTTTAAATACTCCTGAAAGCGCTGGGCACCTATGGTTAATATTGTCCTTTAACCTGTACCCAGTGGTCATTAACTTCCGTCTCAAACATATATAACTTTTGACATCAATACTTAGGCACATTCAGATGTATCTCAAGTTCGTTCTGGTTAAATAAATGCTCAGCACTGTTACGGCTGGTTTAATAGTAATTCAGGTCAGAAGGATCAAGCACATGACTTCTGCACAGTGCTGGCAAACGTCCTAATAAGGAGGCTTCACTGTCTGCATGCGATGCCTAATCTGACAGTCTGTTCCCACAGAGACCAGGGCAGGGTGGGCACACAGAAAGGGTGCTTCGTGATGCAGAATGGCACTGTTCTGTCTATGCACTTCGTGACAGTGGCTTCAGCGCCCCCATACTGTGTAAAAGACAGTATGTGCAGAAGGTTCAAAGTCAGTTATTTTACTGGCTTAGCACAAACTCTAGCAGGCAGAGTATGAGGGAGGTCAGAAAAAAAATGTATTGTTTGCTGTATTGTCAAAACTCACAGTAAGGCATCAATGACAAAACATACTAGGATATATGATGTTCTACAAAATAAAATCTTGCTAGCAATTATTTTTCAAACATTACTAAGGGATTCAACCTATATAGAAAACAAACAAACAAAAAAAAGATTCAATTATTTTAAACCCATTCCTAATTTATCAACTTAGTGTTTTAAACTAATTACATCATGCTACAGCATTCCTGATCTCTGTTCACTAGCTCCACCTACTGAACAATAGCTGAGAGCACCACTATTTATTACACTCAAGCCCTAAATGTTACATGTGTTCTTTGCTGACACCTAGCGGCCGTAATGAGACACTGCCCTTGCAATACACCAACCTATTTAAAACAAAACTCGATGAAATGATATAAAATGTAACACTTACATTTAGGCAAAAAGCATACACATTTATAGTAATTGTTAGAACAGATAAAACATTATACCTAAAAAAAAAAAAAAAAAAATTGTATAAGGGACATAAATCTAAAAAGGAGTAAGTAGTTGAAGCATATATAGGGCCAGCATGCTTGAGGACTGATTGGTTTAATCTTAGTTGCGTTTAGTTACAATGCTAATAATCAGGTAAAAAATAAAGCAAAATAGATGCACATAAATATCAGTGTATGTAAAAGGAGTGCATACAGGGCACCAGCTAGACAGGAACATTGTTGGAATAATAAATTGTTACCAAATAAATAGTACAACACGTTTTTGAATTGCAGCTGACAGTCATTGTATGAAGAGGGTAGAAGACAATGCAGATCTGGTCTGCCCTGGAGTAGCATAAGCACACACCAGTAAAGCAGCTTGGAACTAGGGGTCACTTTGTCAAGTTAAAGCTGTTGCAATTTTATTATTTTTTTCAGAATCCACTACAGTAGAAAAAATGTATATTACATACAATCAAGGCAGATTTATTACTAGGGAAATTAAATTCCCTCTAGATCTCATTCAATTAAATGAGTAATTTCAGCTGTCACACACCACTAAGGAGAATGCCCACTGGGTAGCATCATTTAAACGATTATATTAACAGATAGATACAATATGCATAATAAGTGTAACTGCCTGTCTCACCCGGATTTGTTTTCATTTAAATTCCAAGTATATGCATGAATAATGGGATTTAGCAATGCAGTTAAATAGAAGTTAATGAAGATTTAAAACCATGTATAAAATTAACATGCTTGGCAGAGCAAAATAAGCCAAAAATAAGCTTGGTTTACTGCCCAAAGGTCTTGCACAGCTGGAATAATGATTTATTTTACTTTGCTTGCATGCATATGCTGTTAGCTTTAGCTTGTAGAATATATTGCTATAGAACCCATAATGTAATTGGCTGTGTTGATAAATTAACAAATTGAATAAGAGCTTCAACGTTTCCCTAATGAGAGTTCAAAAGATATTTTGGATTTGTGAAAAAGATGCTGTGATAGCTACATGGCTCCAGTTCACTGATCCAATTAGAAAGCATTTGCATCTCACTGGCATGTTGGTATTTTTGACCTGGTACTTCTAACAGAAGGGTCTCATTTTAACCCTGGAATGTCCATTGCTGTATAGCATACAAGCCAATGTTGTTTCTCTGATGCTTACGCTACTAAAATCATTGCTGTTGCCATATTTAAATACAATGACTTCTATATCCATAATTGTTCATGTAAAGCATGATGCTATTCAGGTGACTCATTGTCATGTTAATAAATGTCCTCAAAATAATCCATTCCTTTCAGAGGAAGATCTATTAATTGTTGTTTATGATTCTCAAAGCAGTTTGTTAACACTGTTCAGGGATACCATGTTCCAATCCCATGAATATTCATTGCAGGAGTGACCATGGTCAGAACACTGGTATCAAGTGGAGAATCAGAGTGTGTTAGGCATTGTTGCAGAACACTGCAACTCAAAATGGCTTGCCATGGGCACTCAAACAGGTTTCTCCAATGCTTTAGACAAACTCACCGTGGCTATTAATAACTAAGGACACTTGCCTTAATACATCTGTAAAAAGCAGCCTCATATTTAACTGAACATTCAAGGCATTTCAAAATAGTGTAATTATGTTAATGTGCAACAAAATAAATAGGACTTGTTAGCTTAATTTACTGTATTGTTTTACAAGCTGTATCATTTAACAGGAGCATTACTACATCAACCAATCCAAATAACATTAGATACATACAGAACTAACAGCACAAATCTAATATCAAAGCATCAAGAAAATTAGCCACAACAAGTAAAATGTACCTTCATAAAAAGATTTAAAAAATAAATTAAAAAAAGGACACTCAGATACATTGAAATCAAATATTAGCAGTTTATTTATTTTACAAAAAGGAGGTATGATAATGCATAGTGGGGCACTGAGGGGGCCACATATTCAGGTTCAACAAAAACATGTATTTTCTAGCCTATGGGATTTCTAGTATTAACTAATAATTAGTGCAGCACCACCTTCTGGGGAAAAAAAGTTATTTTCCTACCAAACAACAACAGTGTAGAACAGAATAGTTCACTGCTTATCAATAATAATAAAAAAAATAATAAAAAAGGAGAAGAAAAATCCAGGATTGCAGCAGGAGTTTTTACAGTTTTAATTCTACTTTTTTTTTTTTTCTGATAGGGTCAAGAATATCACCAAAATCAAAAATGGGTGCATATTCCAGTCAAGGTACATCCACCAAGTGTATGTCTTAAATGTACAACATATAAAGTATTTGAGCAACATACAAGTAACAGCCAAGAGTCAGATCAGTGCCTCGCCCTGTTTACATTTACAAAGGAATATAAAATGGGTCCCCCCCCCCCCCCCAATAGGTTAGAACACAACTGCTTACTAAAATTAACTTCAGTATAAATTGATTAAATGCTTAATTTCTAGAGTATACTAAAACTGGTATCTTAATAAAAATGAGACAGTCCTGGATTTTGGGCCAAAGAAAGTATAAAACCCATTACTGTAGTAGCATTACAGTTACCTACTGCTTTATTCTAAAAACATAAGAGCTCACATCACAATTTAGTAAACTAATAACTAAAAGGATGACTACACTCGTCACTCAATTATAACCCACACCTTAGACGGTTATACTAGATTCAATCACCAGTGTGCAGTTGGCTGCATGGGCTACAAAATCAGAGTGTAAACCACACAAACCTTGATTAAATTTGGGAATGCCCAGTGGTGTTTTCTTAACACCGATATGGACAGTCACTAAATCCTATTCAGAACTGCATGTGACGTAATGGACAGGTTAACCACAGCCAGTAATGGTTAACTACTTCAACAAAGGCTAGCACAGCCACCCTAAAGGACAGTTCATATTGAATTGGTTGGTTACCAGAGTTATAAGCAGTGAATGTACACAAATGTGTGGAGGAAGGAGGTGAACAGTGCTATTTCAATTAGAAACAAGTACGAGGATGGTCAAGAAACAAATAAATCACAACCTAAACCACCTAATAAAGTATGGTACCAAAGGCAGCAAGCCATTAAATCAAAACAAATCAAGAAAACTAATGCATTATTCTACACTGCATCATGTTGTAATGGTTTCCAAAACATATCACAACAAATTCACTCATAAAAAGTACTTTAACAGCAAGCTACTGTATATTGCAAGGACCTAAGCAAGCAACACCATAGAATGTCCTGCGCTAATCAGTACATTGAACTGTACAATAGGTTCAAAAGGAATTTTAGCAATAACACTTCTTGCTTAATACTATTTTGAGACTGCATGACAAAACACAGAAAAACAAGATTATCACAAGCCAAAAAAGGCCACAAAGTGCATAAGGAATCAATCTAAAGCCACTGCATAATGCATGGTTGCAATTAATAAATGGGCAAAAATAGACTGGTCTACTTTACCTGTCTGGCTTGTGTATATCCCCTTTTGCTGGCATTAATAGTCTATACTTCTGGTTGTTTGTATTCTATCAGTAGTGAAGGTGAAGAACAAAAAAAACCTAAACAGTTAAGAAATGTCCAGTTAAGTAATGTGATTATATATATATATTAGTATTTTTAGTTAAGTGTGCACTTAGTTTGGCTTTTCACTTGTGCCTCTTACATTTAAGTAGTTAGGCTGATATGTAAATTGCATAACCAGAGAGACTGCATGACTCAATTAGTATGCTGCAGAAAGGTACAAATATTGGATTCTATGGTTTTGAAACTGAAGTATTAGATTAAAAGGAACTGCAAGCACAGGGTGTAAGACTAGTAAAAAAAAAGACAGCAAATATCTGCTTAAACAAACACTAAAAATGTACCTTCATAAAATTTTGAAAGTCATGCCAGCTATAGTTCATCTCAGTTGTAAATACAATTATTGTATAACAGGCTAACACGATGGAGGAGTGAGCTACTTACTGTACAAGTCCCACATATATACGATCCATAACAATACTAAAGGCAAACAAAAAAAGCTGCCAACACGGACTTCAAGCACTGTAAAGCCCTGTCCTTTTTTTCTCTACAGAGATTTAAAGAAACACAGAATTAGATCTCATACTTTTTGGCAGTGAAGGACTTGCCAGTGAACCTGTTCTATTGCATAGGACACAGTCCACTGCACAATGAACAGCCACGTAAAAGGCCACATGCACACTGCAAAACAAAGAAATAAGAGGGGGGTTCCAGTACTTCTGTTTCTGACAACACTGGGCTTATTTAACAAATTAGCATATTACAGTATTAATGGATTTCACATCAAAACATTTGTAAACCAATTGAAGGCTTGTCCTAAATCCAATACTCTAACCTTAAACATGAGGGACTCCTTATGTTTTGCTAATTCTACCAATTCTTACTATGGAGTTTAACCCCAACGATGCCAAGTTCCGTCAATTCACAAGCCCCACTCACCCATTCGGAGCGGTACAGCTTACACTGCTCACTAAAAGCAATTATGCCGCCCTAAAAATAGGGAATGTTTTAATCAAATATTTTCCATCTTTCCTATTATGTATGACAGTCACTTCTGAAAGTTTGATGGACAGGTACAGCAATCAGAGAGTTAACAGATGTTTTGCTATGACAAGGTACCATAATGCTGCCGTGAATAGAGTTTGTTACCTGGATACTTGAAACCTTCCCTGTGTCTGATGGCATCATGGTTTATTGCTCCAGAAACCAAAACTTGATTTCCATTCAAATTGAAGACTAATTATATATATTTTTTATAGGTAAGATATAATATATAATAATAGATATATATATAAAATTTACATAGGGAGAGACTTCTCTGAGAGACTTCCATTTCCAGTCTACAGTACACACAGATTTGAACTCTACAGCTGCATTCTTTAGACATACAGGACTGTGTATTACAGCCCCATATGCATTGCATATAACAGTTTGTAGTTTTTAAAACTTACAAAAAAAAAAAGAGGACCTTTAACTTCAGTTGAATGTTAAAAAAAAAAAAATTAAAAAAAGGATGCATTAGTTTACAATTTAAAAAAACTATTAAAACATACCAGAAAAGCAGGATATTATATTTCAATTAGTTTTATGGACCCTCATTTGTAACACAGCACTTTCAACAATGTTATCTTTTTTCAGAAAAAGGGAACCACCGCTCGTTAACCTTTGTGTTATCCTTATTTAAAACATGATAGGAAACATGACAGCTTTGCAAGCTGGCTTTTTTTTTGTGCCACAGGCATTCTCCTGTTAGCAGGCTTTTTTTTTTTTTTTATATATAAAGTAGCTCATTGACAGCGAGACAGATGCACAGTATGACAGCCCTGGTTAACCATTTTTCCTTTCAGAACTAGACTTCACTGTTTACCAGGCTGTCATTCTTTATCTGTAACTTTAGTCCTTCCGGTTTCTTTTCCATCCTGGCACCAAATGGGATTTGGCGTTTCCTGGTCCGCTCCAGTCGTTTGGTCTCCCAACTTGTTCACGGTCAGACTTCTAGTCATTATGCATCAAGCAGGTAAACTACAAGCTCATAGGTCGACATCATAATAGCGGTGTTTGGAATCTGTCTCACCAAATGCGTGGTAAGACCACGGTAAAGCGCTCTGTAGCCTTCCTCTTTTATAACCATTGATAACGTCTGGAAGAAAGATCGGTATTTTGTTCCCTCTTCTCGTAGCCTGGTTCGAATTACTTCTGCAAGGAGGAAGTGGCAGAAAGACAAAGTTGTTAGACATTGTATTGTGTAGTTAATCATACAATCATAACAGGTGTTGGGTATTGTGAAAAGAGTATTAATGCACACACACACAAAAAAAGTTATACAAAACACACAACCCAACGGTAGAGATCAAAGCAAGCTAGCTCTGGTTAGAAGTGAGCTGGATTTTTAATAACTTCTTTAAACAATTTTGGTCCAATCTTTAAAGTAACACAGTATCTCACTCCAATATAGATGACAAATTGTTAATTATAGGTTTATTTTTGTTCCCAAATACAGTGAGCAATATTCCCTTGAGGGCAAAAGACCTATTTTTTATCCTGCAAGTTAGCACACACTGAACTATCGTGATCTTAAATTTCACAACAAGAAATGCCGCTCTTACCATGAGGATACGCTATAGAAGTGGCACAGGTTTTCGAGGTGGCTGCAGCCAACATCAGTCCAACAAAATCAGAAGCATTCTTCACAGACTCTTCCTCATTGTCCATGGCAGAAGCAGTCTTAGCTTCCAGTAGTTTACGTTTAATACTTTCATAAATTACAAAATGAATAACAGTCTCTGAGATGCCTGCGTAAGAAGCAGACATGCCCCTATAAAAACCACGGATCCCATCAGACTGATAAACCTTTCTGATACATTCAAATGCGCTCATTCTCGTCTCACCCCGGTTTCTGAAAAAAATCAAGAAAGAAAAAACGAGAGAGAGATTTGCAATACGGATTAAATCAGAAGATGCAATAATACACAACTCGCAAAGACAATTTTGCAGGGAAAATACTATACGACATAAAATATAATTACATATGCAGAGCAACTGAAATAAACGCCTGGTTACCATACAATTCTACAATTTATCCACACAAATAGAAAATACAGTAAGCAGTTTGTTACTGGTATTGCTACAAATAGTTTTGCTGATTCACAGTGGCAGTCTGAAGCCTTTTGTGTCAGGTAGCCAGTACTTAGTTTGGTTAACAAATAGTAGGTCTTGTGTTAAAGTAAGGATTGAATGTGTCACAGCTTCTGGAGTCTTTTTGTTGTAAGAGTCGTGTATGAGGTGGTAACTAGACAGCAACAAAGTGAAAAGTAAATTGAACAATAACGCAGAGGTCAATACAGTAATCATTTATATCAATGTAAAAAAAAATACCAAATTGATTGCTATAAAGTAATCTGTGTCTTAAATGTGTCTTTTTTTAAATCACTAAAGTATGATTTCTTAAGCCAGCTTTGATAAATCATGGTAGTTGGTCTGTGTAAGACTGTGTATAGTCAGCAACAATATGCTTTCTTACCTTGCATCCAGCTGTAAGCGAGTCTTTATTAGCCAGATAGGATTAGTGGCTGTGATTGCAGTAAACCCTACAAAGAAATTGCAATAGATGTAGGTTTTGAGATGGTAATGTTTCAAAAACAAATGCATTGAGATAACTAGGGGGTAGACATAACAAAAGCCTTGACTACGGTTTTAATTGTGTTGTGTTGACATTTATAAGCTGTATTTATACGCCCCTTTAAAAATGCAAACAATGGAACAGCCCTAAACTACAATTATTGGTGTAGGTGGAGGAGTTGCAATGTAAGCCATAAACAAACAATAGCTTAATACATGATAAATAACCTTGATATTGGACCTCTGAAATCAATTTTTCTACTGAACCACTTAATAGGCAAAACAGTTCATGCATACGCATTAGAGCCATAAATAAAAGCTCACAAGGACACAAACATCTATTCACTAAATCTGTTGTCTAAATCAATCTGCTAACACAGGAATTAAGACATGTGAACCTAAAATTATTTAAAAAGGTGCTCCTAAATGACTTTCTTCAAGTTACAATCTAAACATACCTGCCTATAGCTTTTTTTTCTTAGCGTTGTAAACAATAAAAATGAAATATACTGCAGAATAATGTCAAATGTAAAGGCATCACTTTGTGCATTATAATAAATACATTTCTGCCCTTAGAAAGTCTCCAGCCTGCTCCTCAGACACTACAGTCCACGGTATTAAGCGCTAGTAAAATAAGGGGATGGGAGAGTTACACCAGTTCTGAGAGAACTGCTCTCCAAGGCAAAGAATTAAAGCTCACTACATGAACGATCAAGTGTGGTGAAATCACTCACTTGCACCAGCTGTTTAACAAATTAGGCCAACATTAAAGAGGCTCTTCGGTCAAAGAAATTCAAATATGAATCAAAAGCGGCTCCAAAAAGGAACCAATACCAACTGAAAGCCATTTGCTTTCTTCCAACGTACAAGAAACTGTTGCATTTCAATTCTGTAGACTTATTGGCCCGTTACAATTAAAGTCAGACAAGGCGTGTTCGTATTATTGAAGTTATTTAGGTTAAGCATCATATATAGTACGCAGCAATGTTCTCATAAGTCAATGAACGTAGAAGCAGCAGCATGTTGAGACTGCATTGTAATTCAAGTTGTTTGTGTGTTTGAAAAACAGCCTTCAGGTGGGAAGTGGCTTTTACCATCTCCCCCTAGGCTGCACAGAAAATGTACGCTTTCCAACCAGTGAACAGTGCAGAAAACCATTTTGTTAACAGTCACAGTACTATTTATATATTTAATAAAATTCTAAAAGGTGAGCATTAAATAAATTATATATATATGTTACATTTAAAATAAAAAAAAAAACACACAAAAACAGAACACTATCAACTGTATTACAAAACTGCAAAGCGTAGTTTAAACTACAGGCTGCAATAGATGCTCTGTTGAGTACTCACGGGGATAAAGCTAGTCCTTATTTCTGCAGGGTGTGACCTGCGGATGGGGATCTCATTCTTTTCACGGGAGAAATCTACAGTAAATGCCTAAAATAGACACAGGCTTTTCTGTACCACAATGACATTAGGTGAACGTGCAACCCTAAACCCCTATGGAAGAAGGGTTTTACTAAATCAATCATTGTGAGGTTTTTGCTGTGCTTTGATATTACAATAGGAAAAAAAAAATCTTAATGAAAAACTAAAACATAAAAAAAATACAAATGAGTACTAAATTATCTGCCAGTGGCAGCAATATATTAAGTTGTTTAAATTATATATAAACAAACACACTGTATGTTTTACCTACCCATTAGCAGTGATTTTGAAAAAATAAATAAAAACATAATAAAAAAAATCAAGCAGTGCATGAAAGACTGTTCAAATGCTAACCTTGTCAGCCCTCCCCAGTAAAAAGACAAGAGATTGTTTTCTATAAACATTCTTTGTTTCAAAGAAAGATAACCAAATAAAATAAGATATTGCTAAGTTTATTTTCTTTTTGCAGGTGAAGCAGAATACATCCTACGCAGAGATCATAATCCAGCGCATGTTCTGGCAAATTTTGGGGTAAACTTTCGGATAGATTTCAAATGTCGAATAACGTTTTATTGTTTTTTTAAATATTAAGAGCCTTATAAGTCCAGTGAATCGCGAAAGTCAGATGGCTCAGATAGCCCTGTAACTCAGCCAATTAAATTGCCCATCTCTGCTGCTAAACTTTTTAATTTAGGAAGAAATAGCTACTGTAAACTTTGTAACTTGTACAGTACTAGTCAAACTAAATACACACATTAGAACATAAATCTACAAGCAAGGCATAACTACATGCTCTTTAGATTTTTTTATTTATTTTTTTTAATCTTGTTCCGTTCAACCTGAACATCCTGTACGGTTTAGGTTTGATTACATAAATAACCGTTACCATTATTATCTTCCGCAGTAACAAACTGAATCAACATTTAGCAACATTTACCGGTCACCGCTTAATATTTACGCTGTTGGTTGACATGAACAAGAACTGTCCACTAATGACAAGGTTAGCATTTTCCATTCGAGACTAGAAAATGTGTATAGGTCATTACCTTAACTCGACACAGGGCTCTTACTGGACCTGAGACGTCAACTGGGTAATTATAAAAGGTTAATAGAGCTGGCAGGCTGCAAGGCAGTCATGAATCTGCACATTATAACGGAGAAGAAATCAATGAGCTACCTCAGATGTCAATCAGCAGGGGCCATCCAGCGTCATCATTCTGCTTCACAGCTGCATGCCTAAATGTTAGCGTTTTATCTGCACTATATACAAACAGTGTCAAGCCGTACTGTTTAGAAGCAGTTAGTAACACATGTAAATCTCTGCTTTTCGCAACCAAAACTAAAGACAGAGTGCTAATAATTTACCATTACCCATTTTTATTTATAGACTTCTAAGACATGCAATAATAAAATAATGTATTTTATATTTTCATGGTCACAAGATAAATTTAAGAAAACTTAAATTTCTCAGGCAGAAAGAACCTGTGCCACAGACCAAGTCCTAATGGCAATATCTGGTCCCACCCCAACCTGGAGAACTATTTGTCGACTGACAAAAACACACATGAATGGACCTGAATGCACCATGAAAATATCCATGTTGCAGGACTTGCCTCATTGATCTCATAGAGACAGAGATAGAGATAATGACACACACACACATACATAGTGGCTCTCAAAAGTATTCACCCCCCCCCCCCCCCCCCCCTTGGACTTTTCCACATTTTATTGTGTTACAAAATTGAATCAAAATGGATTTAAATTAGGAGCTTTTGCCACTGATCAACACAAAAAAGTCCATTGTCAAAGTGAAAAATTGTTCTAAATTACAAATATAAAACAGAAAATAATTGACTGCATAAGTATTCACCCATTTGCTATGACACACCCAAATAAGCTCTGGTGCAACCAATTGTTTTAGAAGTCACATTATTAGATGAATAGAGTCCACCTGTGTGCAATTAAGGTGTTTCACATGATTTCATGTTTTTGAAGACAAAGGAACAGTCAAAGCAAATCCGGAATAAGGTTCTTCAAAAGCACCACTCAGGGGAACATCTAAGAACATTTCCTAGGCATTGAATATCCCCCGGAGCACAGTATTATTAAGAGATGGAGAGAATATGGCACAACTGTAAATCTGTCTAGAACAGGCCATCCTCAAAAACTGAGTATCCGGGCTAGAAGGGCACTACCAAGAGGCCTATGGCAACTCTAAAGGAGTTACAGACTTCCATGGCTGTGCTGGGAGACACTGTATACAGGAACAATAGCAAAAAGAAAGCCATTGTTTGGGTGGGGGTGGGGGGACACCTTGCATCAAATCCCAGCTATGGTTTGCCAGAAGGCAAGTGGGAGAATCGGACCAATTGGAAGAAGATTCTATAGTCTGACGAGACCAAAATAGAGCTTTTTGGCCTCAATGCTAAGCACTATGTTTGGACCAAGCCTAACACCGCACATCATCCCGAGAACACCATCCCTACCATGAAGCATGGTGGTGGAAGCATCATGCTATGGGGATGCTTCTCTGCATTAAGGCCTGGAAAGCTTGTGAAGACAAAGGGCAAAATGGATGCAGCAAAGTACAGATAAATCTTGGAGGAAAACCTACTGAAGTCTGCAAGAGACCTGGGACTTGGGAGTAGATTCATCTTCCAGCAGGACAATGATCCCAAACATACAGACAAAGCCACACTGGAGTAGCTTAAATACAAAAAGGTCAACGTCCTGGAGTGGCCCAGTCAAAGCCCAGACCTCAATCCAATTGAGATTATGTGGAAAGAGTTGAAATGTTCAAAGGTCCCCATCTAACTTGACGGAGCTTGAGCAATTTTGCAAAGAAGAAATGTGCAAAGCTAGTAGACTTATCCAAACAGACTCATGGCTGTAATTGCTGCCAAAGGTGCCTCTACCAAATATTGACTCAAGGGTGTGAATACTTCTGCAATCAATTGTTTTCTGGTTTTATACTTGTACTCAGAACAATTTGTAGATTTTATTTTTCACTTTGACATGATGGACTTTGTGTGTTGATCAGTGGCAAAAACTGCTAATTAAATCAATTTTGATTCCATGTTATAACACAATAAAATGTGGAAAAGTCCAACTGGGGGGGGTGGGGGTGGGGGGTGAATATATTTGAGAGCCACTATACATACATATATTTTACATACATAACTGATTTTAAACAATTGTGTTTTTCTCCAAAGTACTGTTTCAATTAAGTACTAATCCCTTTGTCATAAACTCCCATATATTCCTTCACCTGCCAATTTTACTATGTATACAAAGCAATGTACAGTTAATAAACCCAGTAAGAACAAAATGAATTGAAATCACTGCTGGCTTTACAAGGATTATTTTGCACGACTTGCACATGTTTATGCCTACAAATACAGCAGCTGCTATTAAATAGATTTAATAATGGCTGAGAAAGAGACACTATTGACTTAAAGCTATTAAATCGATGTGTGTCCCTATATGTTCTGTTTGACCTTTGATTAAAAAAAATAAAAAATCAAAAGACAAACAAGCAACAAAATAAAAAGTAATTGTTGTAATTCTTTCCTCCCCCTTGCTTTTACCTTTAACATCTGCAGTTTTGAAGGTTGTATCCTAAAAAGTATAAGATGCTGGCACAATTAAAGAAAAATATAAAACTATACATGATCCTTACCTGCAAGTCCAGCTGAAACCATGTGCACCTGGGTTGAATCTGGCTCAAAAATACCATTCAATTTCTCTTTTGAACTGGAGTAAGCAGCAAAGTATATAGCTCTATAAATGGAGGACACAGTGAACAATACTGGTGGGTGAGTTTGAACTAACATATTGATACAAGAAAAGGATTGATTGTGATGAGGTATTACATTGGAAATATGTTCTGTAATAAATGCTATGCTACTGGATCTATGCAAGTAATTAACATTTAGAATTTAACTCCTTTATTACAGAATAATTACAAGTTATTTGGTTAGGGGGCCCTCAAACTAAATAATGCATTTCCTGTATAATTCAGATAATCTGCACAGCACACACAAAAAACAAAAACAATTTAAAAGTATTCATTTAACCAGAACAAACTGAGTCTTTCTTCTTGGTGTTTATATTGGAATAAGTCATCTGTCTTTATAGGTTTTGGTTGCTGACGAAGTTACGCCCATGCAAGAAGAGAAAACAAAGACTTGACAATGTGCTTTGCTACAAACCATAAACATTAACTTGTTTATGAGAAAGAATGAATGTAATATTCCTGAATGACTGAGGGTGTAAAGAATATACAAATATAAAAGTTGGTAGAAAAATATAAAAGTTGGTAAAATCAACAATACTTGCTAACTTGCAAATAGCTGATCCAACACTTAACCTTACTACTAGGCCTTAGCAAACAAGGTTGGACAGTAAATTAAAACCTTTGCCAAAGATATAAATATTGCATTATAAGTGTCTAACATGAAAAGCAGGTCAACATCAGGTATAGTGTATCAAAAAAAAAAAAAAAAAAAAGACCAGTTTTATCAAAAGCCAGCTGTCCACAAGATATTGCCTTTAATATCTGAGCTGATCAGGAGTCAACACTGAAAAGTGAGTCACTGTGACCTTGATTGGCAGCGTTGTGGAATAACTTCCTGTGGCCCACGTCCATGCAGTTTCTTCAAACTGGGGCTAGCAGTTCCAGTGACCTCTCCAGGAATTAAGACGGCTAGGGTGAGGTTTTGCTGCAGGGAAACTTGTTTGTACTGGAAGGATAAACAAACTGGAATGGGAGATGTAGGAGTAGGAGTGGCCACTTTGATATAAAAAATAAATAAAAAAAATATCACATTTTCTGCTGCAGTATGCTGGGGCTTTATAGAGCACTATTACCTTGTGTTAAACAGGTCAGGTGTGATCTAATTCAGTCAAAAGGTTTGCAATTAAGATCAGAAACAATAAAACATTCTACGCATCCTGAAATTGAAGGCTGAAGCCACTCTAACGACTGTGCTCTTGTGGTGAATACACTACAGCACATACTATATAAAACAGAAACAAAATCTTAATTGCTTTGTGTTGCCAAGGTACAAATCTGAGCAAGAGGCTTTAGAACCATCTCGCAGTAAATGAATCATGGGAAATGTGAGCAATACAGACAGGATGTGGGAAACATTTTCCAGCCTACTGATTTCAGCTTTATAAATCTGCAAGACATATCTGGCTTCTGCCTTCACAATTTATCTGCATTGTGACTGGTTACAAACAAAAAGGTGTGTCTAGGTACTTTAGGTCACTAAATCATTATGTACAACACAGAAGCAAACTTTCATTGAAAGCAATCAAGGTAAATCTTGCCACATTTCCCAATGTTTTAGATTACTAAATAACATTAAACTTTAGGGAAATCTCATTAGCTGGGTCTAACACCAGAGAGTGATCAACAATGCACATGTCACATGCATAGCATTACTGCGACTTACCTCTGGGCCTGCAATTTGTCAAGCTATTACACACATTAAATATTACACAAGCATAACAGCTCTACTCTGACAAGGACCTGTCTATCTGCTTAGTATTAGCCTTGTCTATGCTTTACATTTCAATTACATGTTCTAACCTTGTTATTAACACACTTGAAGTGATTCATAATGCTGACCAAGTCAATGCTAACTTTTTTTTCTTCCCCTCTTGCCTAACTGGTTTCAAGGGTGGTGTAGCAGGTGTCTACTTTATTTATGTTGCAACAATGTCATTGCTATAGGATGACAGCCCAAAAAAAGCAAATACTACCAATAATCCTCTTCTCAAATCAATTTAGAATACTTACAACCTGTCTACAGGTAGCATCATTTTTTTTTTTTTCCTTGCACTTAAAACCTTTGACAAGTCTAAATCCCATTGTAATTCAAACTGCAAGTATGAGCTACGGTTTATTTGAATAAGGAACCAATTCCCAATAAATGGAACAAGACACAGAGGTCTTGCTAGCTTTTCTGTTCATGCGTTCCTGAAACGCACATGTCCCAAATTTTGCGTCCCATCCCTCAAATACTAAACTATTGTTAAAGGCTAATAAACTACAGGGATGTGCATTTTGGTTCATTTTTATGAACGTTTAACCATATAGTAGTTTAAACAATCTGTCTGTATAGATATACATACATTATATATATATATATATATATATAACACGCACAGTAGACTGTTCACATGACGAGATGGGATTCTAAGCACTGTTACCTTCATCTATGTGTGTTTTTAAATTTTTCTGCAATCTAATAACAGAAGTACTGTGTCTTTTAAGCAAATACTCTTGAAAATCTGTACAGCCGCATGAATGTGCTTTTTTTGCCCAGTAACTCAAACAAACCACAGATACATCATCTCCCATTCAAAATAAGTATTTATTTCAAAATAAGAAATAAAACTAAAATGGACCAGAATTAATGTCAGGCAAGATATGAAAGTAAAAGCAAAGATTGTTTTGTAATTAACAGCTTTTTCTGAGTTTAATTAAGAAACAATATTGCTAAATTAGTTGAAAAGGGACATCACCTGATTAAAAAAAACACAAAAATTCAAGCCCTACTTGTGTGTGTTTACATTTACTTTTTCCAAAATACTTGTTTTATTTCTTAGCAATATGGATACTATCGTATTAATTTCCACTGTTCATTGCACTGCTAGGAACTGTAACAGAACTATTTCAATAGTAATGGTGTGTGCACGCATTATGCCTGACTAAACATGAAACGGTACTTAAGTGTGGATGCTTTCAGTGGGATTAATTAAAACGTTTAAGTACGGTTTTTGAGATTATATAGGTGTGGACAAGGCATCCTAAATATTGCTGCATAAACCAAACAAGGTTTATTGCTACCACCTACAGGACTAGAGTGTACTTTAATCAAATGCCGTTATATTGCAGAACAGTTTAAAAAAAAAAAAAAAAAAAAAAAAAACAAGTACGTATTTCACGGTCATTTTACTGCAGTGTAATAGAGTAGCGCTAATATGCATGCCTGCATCCCTTTCCATTGTGTGTGTCCCGTGAACGGAAGACAGAATGGATTTTCCATTGGATTTATTTTGCATCTAGGATGCTAAATTTGCCGTTAACGTGACCTCTGAACAGACTTACCGGGAAGGAGCCACACCCACCAGATTAGGCCCCAACCCTCTGAAAAGCGAACGAGGGCCTTCTTTTTCCAGTATTAGTCTTAAAGAAATGGAAGATAATAAGTTATATGCAACAAACTTTACTGGGAATCCCATTAACCTGTAGAATACCTTTGTTATGTTCAATTTACTATGCAGGATTTTTTTTTTTTTTTTTTTTTTTTTTTAGGCAAAGCCATTACAGAATACAGTAACATTTTATGTTGACAAAATAAAAACATGCCTCCAAACAAAAGCTGTCTGAGCAATAGATTATAAAATGGCACAAAAACTTTTTTTTTTTTTTTTTTTTTTTTAAAAAAGAATCATTCCCAAAAAGTTCACCAGTTTATCTAGAAATTGTATGGGACACGTGCACGTAATCGTGCTCTAGTAATAGGAATAAACGCTCATCAAGGTAGATAAAGATTTCAGCAATGCCCTTTTCTGTCCTGCGTGTAAGTTAACTTTGTCTATAAAAAGAGTTCACATTTACTTCAGGCAATGAAGAGGTCCAAGAGAGACTCTGTTGACACTAGCCCCATTCATAGTGCTGAGATGCACTTCAGAGATGTACAGCGTGACAGAGGAAGACTGCAGCCGTGTTTTCACCACTTCCAGCGGGCATGTCAATATTGCGCCAACTGTGCCCCCACACCTGAAATGAAAAGCATAACATGCAAATACCATTTCACACACAAATTGAAAAATAAACATTTAAAAAAAAAAAAAAAGTGAAATGACTTTCAGCAGAACACTATGGTGCATGCTGTCAAACAGCAAAATGATAAACTGTTAAAACCCAAAGTTTTTTAAAAATGTATTATGTTCAGATGAACAATTATTGTGAAACATAGAATGAAGATGACTGAAAAAAGTAAAATAAAAATATTCAAACACTGCTTCAAAATTTGGTTTTACATTACTGAAATTATAAATATGGGGCGAGACGATACACCAGAGTCACGATACTTATGAAAAACTCATCTCTGCTTGGCAGACTTAGTATTTTAATTCCAAACAATAGGATCCTGAAAAACATCGAACTAACGAGACAACACGTTAACTGTAATGCAGTACATACTTAAATCCAGTATGTATTGTAGCAGTATGTAAAATTTCCCATTAAAACGACCCAACAGCAAAACATCTAAATGTTATCCATGCACCGAACTCCGTAAAACGTAAACTATTATAAGTCGGTACTCACAATTGCCGAATATAATGCTCGATAAGGCCCTAATGTCACAGTTCACTTGCAAATGAAAATGCACAAAAGCAACAAAAGACCACAGTATCTACAACAGTTTGACGATTAACTTACATTACCGTAGCTTGTCTCGTTCGCTTTGTTTTCGCTGCATTTTCGTAACTGGAGGAAGCGCTGTGTGACTGAACAATTGAAGACAGACTGACTTGGCATTAGAGAGAATTAAGAAAAAAGCAGGCTGTGATGGATATTCAGATAAATTGTAACATTAAAGAGATGGGCTTTGCATCAGAAGAGAGTCGGAAATCACGTGTGACTGGTAAGAACATACAGACAATACCATCAAAAGTTTGAGTACACCTGCTTGAAACCAGGTTTTTCATGATTATCTATGTTTTTAACTGTATAAACTTGTCTATAAACACTTAATATTGCATTATATGAAACGTGTACTTATATAAGCTGATAAGTGAATTGCATTCAAAAATTTAATTTTTAAATGAAAATGTAAATCTTCTCAATTTCAATTAAATGGTCACCCAAGCAAGGGGATTTCAGTCTGAAGCCCAAATCAGTTAAAAGTCTGAAATGTGTATAACACTGTGTTAGAACACTGGCCTAAGTATAAAAATGTCTATGTTAGATGTTCTCCGAGTTAACTAGCATGTTACCCAATTAACCTTTTGTCACCAATTATTGTTAACAGGTGAGGGTCCATGGTTACTATAAAGTAAAGGGAGCAAGTTTGTCATTCCTGAATGTAAGGGAGCAGAAAATGGCAAAATACGCTCAGTTAAGCAAAGAAAAAAGACTGTAAATTACTTTAAGAAACAAGGTCAATCTTTAAGACAAATCGCAAGAACTTTGCAAGTGTCTGTAACTGCTGTGGCCAAGACCATCAAACGATTTGAAGAAACTAGCACTCATGAGGACCCAACACGGTCAGACAAGCCAAGGGTGACCTCAGAATCAGAGAACAAGTTAATTCGAGTCACAAGTCTGCGAAACCGGAGATTAACCACCCCAGAAATAAAAGCTCAGCTCAATGCTACTAGAAGTAAAGATGTTTCAACATGAACTGTTCAGAGGAGATTGTGTGAAGCTGGCCTAACTGGAACAATTGTTGCAAAGAAATCATTGTTAAGAGTGCAGAATAAGAGGAAGAGACTTGCCTGGGCCAAAAAACAGAGAAACTGGACCTTTGAGGAGTGGAAGTCTGTCTTATGGACCGACGAGTCAAAATTTGAAATATTTGGGTGAGCCCATGAGTTCTGCATGTGTGGTTCCCACTGTCAAGCATGGAGGAGGCAGTGTCATGGCCTGGGGTTGCTTTGCTGGTAACAGAGTTGGTTATCTTTACCAAGTCCACGGCAAGCTCAACCAGCAAGGCTTTCATAGCATACTTCAGAGGCATGTCATTCCATCAGGATTACAGCTAGTTGGGCAGTCCTTCATTCTTCAGCAAGATATTGACCCGAAACACACCTCAAAGTTGTGCAAGAACTATCTAGCCAAGAAGGAAAGTGAAGGACAACTCAATCTAATGACCTGGCCGCCCAGTCTCCACACCTCAATCCCATAGAACGTGTATGGGACGAACTGGACAGAAGAGTCAAAGCAAAGCTACCCACAAGTGCCCTACATATCTGGGAATTGCTGCAGAAGAGCTGGGAAGACATGTCGGGTGATTTCCTGTTGAAACTTGTTAACCAAATGCCTCGTGCTTGTGAGGGTGTTATTAAAGCAAAGGGTGACTATTTTGAGGAATCCAAGATTTGGAGACAATTTTCAAATTTCTTGAACATTACTTTGATACTCCTTATGTTTTGTATATTGCGACGTGTTTTCATTTTCAAGCATTTACAGAAACGTATACGACGTAAAACATTGTCAATTATGACAAAAACCTGGTACTGTATATATACACACACATAATTTATGATTTTATATATATAATTACACACACACAATTAAATACACACAACTTTTATTGTCCAATATAACAGGTGAAAAAGGGAGTTTGCAGGTACAGTTGTTCCAACTTGAAAAAGCCTTTAAGGGAAAAAATACGCAATGGAACTAATCGTCTGATCTTGAATTAAGATCTCCAAGTAATTAAATCTACTGCGTACTGGTGTGCCTGTGGGTGTTAATATGTATTGTGTAACTTACTCATACAAGAATAAAAAAAAAAAAAAATAATAATAATGCCAACTAATGAAATTTTGAAGCAAGTTTGGCTTGAAAACACAAGTAAAAGGCGCCTTGGTGTGTGGAATTCTCTGAGCAACACAATCAGAAAATGGTCATTCAATTGAATGCATTTCCTTTAAGGGGGTTGATTTGATCAGCTTCTACCCCAAGTAGATGACAGCATCTTATAGTGCCAAGAATCCTGCTGGACTGCATCCCTATGGACTGGTGGTTACTAAAATGTTGGGCGATTCTCCTAGTGCTGCAAGGTTTTATAACAATCCACCTGTAGCTTATTGCTGTGCAGTACACTATAGGTTGATCAAATCCAACCCAGCATTAGTTTACAATGATCAGGTTACAAAATAACTCAAACAGCATTCCAAGACAAGACAAAAACCAAGCATTTACAACTTCTGTTACTGTATTAGCGTTCCTATCAGGTAATATCATCCACTGCGTGATGAAATGTGTTTTTCTTTTTGCCACTAAATGGACGGTACGAAGCTGCTAGTCTAATACAAACATTTAAAACAAAAAGGGCAGTCTACCTCTGGATCATGGAATTGACAACCCTGCATTCTCTCGTTCAAGCATGCGCCCTGATCACAAATTCAAGTAGGACCAGACTCAAGTTGACACCCTCTTACCTAGATAGCAGGTATGCAAATAGAAAACTCAAATACCCATATAAACCCGTAGTCAAAAATATATGAAAATAAACCCTTTGGAACTCTATTTATTATGTATAAATAAGAAAACAACTTTCACTGTTTTCTCAATCTTGCCGATTTGCACTAATCTTGGACTACCTGTTATTTTAAGTAAGGCATTGTAGTCCAACATTGTGCTAAATAAGTGAAACCAGCCCACAGTGTGATATTAAATGAATAACATCTCTCATAAGTGCAATAAAGTTAAAGGTCACACATCTTCAATGTAGTGCCCTATGGTTTTAACAATCATTTTATTTACTTAAATGTTAATCATGGGAATGTTTATAACCAAAGTCATGACAAGCCCTCTAGCAGAGTGCTGTTACTTAATACTGCTGCAGCTACAACAACATTACTATCGATGGGACAACATGTGTACAGCTTTGAGCAGACATTGAATAACACCTTATATTTGACATGGATATCTTGCAAATGGTTAAACATTCAAGAAAGGGTGGAAGTTTGTAAATCTTCAGCAAAAAACTACCTTTTCAGAAGTAAACACACTGGAGGGTCCTGAGATTATTTGATTACTGGTGTAACAAATGACTGCTTATTTTTATACCTCAATAGCAAGTACTTGCGAGACTAACCTTTCCCCTAAAATGCAGCTTGGTTGTTTGCAATCTCACATTCCAGTTCCAGCCTAATACAGCACGTCTTTCAGCTGCAGTGCTCTCCAACATAAAGCCACTACTGTCTCTTGGAAAAACTGCACACCATTACAGTACCTACCTTAAAAGGGTACCTTTAGTGGTAGTGAAAATAAAATAATTTAAACACAAAACACGTAGCTGAAAACAATATAAAGCCCCTGTTCGGCCAAGTTATGATATAAAAGCATTAAAACAACGTTGAGCATTTATGCACTTTGTCTCTCGTATGGCGCACCGGATATGACGCCGGGTCATTGATTTCCCTATTTCCAAACACTGCTAGTTTATAGCTGCAACAATAATTTGCGACGGCATTTATCCGATTATATAGAAGTAGGGGTGTTGCGATATAACGATAAAAAGATAATCGCGATAAAAATTCTGGCAATTATTGTATCATCAATATTTAATATTGCTGTAATTATTTATAGTTAGGATCTGTCAACCTCAAGTCATAATTTGTAATGCTAAATTATTAATACAAAGTTAAAAATGCAGTGATGGAATTTAAAGTAATCTGGCAGTACCATACTGTATACTTCGTCCTGCATACTCTTTTCCGGTGTATAAACTTTCATCTACTTTTCTAATGCTGTGATTGGTCGTGTTATGTGGCCCAGCACTGTGCAAGATCAGCTGTGTTCGAATCACTTGTGCGTTTGCGGCGCGAACAGCACTACAAGATGACAGAAAGTGAAGAGAAACCAGCTGTACCCTCCAAAAAATGAATGAAATCAATAATATGGGATTATTTTGGTTTATTAAAAAAAAAAAAAAAAAAAGACGATCAAATTGTTGGAGGGGAGGGTCCAAGCTGTAAAGCAAGCACAGTTAGTGTTCTCTGCAAGAGCAGCAACATAGCAAACATGTTCATGCATTAAAGAGATCACCACCAAACGCTTAATAAAGAAGCAACATTGGTAAGGAACAAAGTATGAACAGTTTAAAGTTAAATGAAGTATTAACAGTTGAAATGTGTTTATTTTATGTTGTAGCTGCTGTAATTCTTTTCAACGTGATCTTTCTGTGCAGTGTACTTGAACATAACCGACTATCAGATATTTAAATTAATATGTTACTTGATGTATATCCTTGAATCTGTCTTTGTTTCAACTAAATATTAATGTTTTCAATCATCTGAGTTTAAGACGTCTTTGATCATACACAGTAAAATTAGTAATGTTATGAACAGTTTGTATATTGGACTTCCTGTTTAAAAATAAATAACTCAAACACTGATAAACCTTGGTCATATGAACTATTTTTAATTAGCTCTGTACTGTTGAACAAACTGTCTCCTGCTTTTTAATTTGCTACCAAGTTGTGTTTAGCTGCTCTGCATAGTACTTTTAAAATGATAGTCAACTGACAAGCCAGAAAAACAACGTCCTCCTGAGCAGAGTTTGCTGGTTATAATTAATACTGGTGTGTTACTATACAAGGTGTATAGTATACAAATAGTTCAGTAGTTTTTACATAGTGAGGGGGTTTACGACTGTTCATAATTTTAAAACGTCAATTTAAGTTATTTTTAATTTACATTTCAAATTTAAAAGTAAAAACAAAAATACATTTGAAAATTGAAACCTAGAGAAAATGTGATGAGACATTTGTTGAGAGCTATGCTGGTGATATAATATAATACATGCATACATAAACGAGTAGCTGTTTTATTTATGAATAAGATGTAATCAGACAAATATGAAAACATTTGGAAATACTGAACATATGGAAATATTGTAACACCCTTACGATCATGTCTTTCAAAAGAACATTAGTGTTTTTACACAAAAACCTGAAATCAGTGCCATTTTAGTTTGTTTCACCTCACGCCAATGAAAATATTTCATTTTTATGTTTATAGTCAGTTGTCGTCGTCCCCCCCCCCCCATACTGGACTCTGTTGGCACCAAAACAGAACAATTTAAATGACCAAAGGAAAACAAATAATAAAAATACAAGAAAAACACTGAAAAAGCCTGGACAATCTTTTTTTTTAGTTAAAAAAAAAAATAATGAGGATGATGACCAAGTTCTTTCTGCAAGGCTCATTTTATTTTACTTTGGAATTGCTCCAAATTATTTATTTATTTTTTTTGTCAGAGTTTTGCATTTCAAATATTGAGTATTGTATAAATATTTATTGTATTATAAGTAAGCACCATATTTTTTTTTTTTTTTTTTTTAAGTTTAAGCTATACTGATTTCATACCTATTATAACTTAATAAATAGTACACCTTATAAATTTGTAAGGGTTTTTTGTAGATCTTTGCAAATTATCATGTTTATTGCAATTATCGTGATAACACACACAATAATCATGAGAAAACGTTCGTATCGTGACACCCCTAAATAGAAGGGTACTTCTATGAAGCGTTGAGGTCAGACTACCCCAGTTTAACGATCGCTCGTTCCTAATTAATAGGCTTTGGCATGCAAAGTAACTTTCTAATCTTACTTTTACTCTTGTTATTCAAGCAGCCGAAAGCTTTGTACTCCGCCATGTCGAACGCTATGGGTTTTTCTAGCCCATAAACCTACGCGTGCAACATTTGAACCATCAGGGAAATCAACGACTTGACATCATGTCGCTGCCTGAAAGGCTCCAATATGTCTTACTTGACCCAGAAAGTAGAAAAAGAAATTGAAAGCATCACTAAACGCGGGACTTGTTAACCAAATCGGTGCTTTGTTATTTTTGGGTACAAGCAGTCTATAAAGAATGTACACATTAGGGGACAGATTTCAAGAAAGGCACCACTCTCCTGGAGATAGCATTATTTTAATGTTGGTATACAGGAAAACAGGTTTCGGAAGCTTTCACTTTTTGTATAAACTTTCGTTTGAGCAAGTTAGATTATGGGTAAATCTGGATCTTTCTTGTTCTGCCAAAAAGTATAACACTAACTCAAGACTTTCATTAAAATTAAGAATAGAAGACAGGAATACACTATGATTTAACATTTAAATACCCCAAATATACAGGACCCAGCAGATCAAGGACTTGAAAGAATTAAGAAATTGGGGCACTCAGTTTGGTTCCCATCATCTATTAAGTGAATGGGAAATGATTAAAGCTAGTGTTATAGGGCAGAGAAAAAATAAATATACATACAACCAAGGAACTTTAAAAAACCCCAAAGATTCTGTCTCAACAGCTGATACACTGAAATCTGTTAGCAACAGCTAATTGTATCTCTAAAATGCCCCTACTGTACCCTGCTAGATTAAACTAGATGCAATGCGATGCACTGTGCATCTTGGGGGTTTCTCAATGCTGGGTTTCAAGTCTGGGCTCTGAGATGGGGGAGTGGAAGTTGAGATTAAATGTAAAGGCACTTCAGACCTTGACAAAGCTCCACATGTTAAATTGTATCTACTGTAACACCTCCTGACTCAGACGTTCAAGTACATTCATTAAAAACAAATGCAACAACTTCTCCAAGAAACAGACCGCAAAGTACAGTGCTATGTTTCACAATGAAACAATACGTCCCTAAAAACAAAAACAAACAAAATAGTACAGTACTGGATTATTATTATTATTTTTTTTAATAAGTGGTATATTGCTTTTATTATAACAGTTAGGATTATCACAGGGTTATAAATAAGAATTCTATTGCATAGTAGTTTCACCCTTTCCAGATTTTAATATGTGCTTGATTAGCCCCAGTGTATAGGTAAAAAGCTCTGATGTGTCTTAGTAAACTCATAGTAAAACCAGGAATGGACCGAACTTTCATGCAATGGGAGTCTTTCCATTCCTGTTATCAAGTCTTTTTCAAAGCAGTTCTAGAAATGTCATTATTTTAAACTGGATCTTTGTAACTGTTACATTTTATCCAAAATACACAATAGTCAAGAAAAGTAAAATCAGCAGATCAAATGTTCTAAATAGGATCTATATGGATTCAATCCAAAATGAACAGGGTTTCGCCCACCTGCTGTTTCTGGAGGGTAGTGTAGAGCAACCATTGGTGGGCTAATCAAACTGGCTTTCTAAAAAGCACATGTTACGACTGAATCGCAATGCTTTAATAAATAAAGCAAGCTGTCACTGTGTCATACCTCACCTTATCTTGAATGTTGTTATCTAATTTAGTCTTTCATTGCTGTCTTAATAAATAGTGAACTTACTCAACTTAAAATTGCATCGTGTGCAGTGTAGCATCGTGTGCAGTGTACCTTAGTGGGCATCACAAGACTGGAGAGAATAAAAGAATCAAAACAAACGTTTTTCATCTGGTCCACCTCCAAGCTTATCAGGCTTTCGAGATTACAAAGACACAATAAAGTTGTTTTGCTTTGTCATTTATCTTTACTATTATTACAGCTTTAACTTAAGTGTGTTTCAAAAAATCAAATTATTAATTGTGACATACATGCAAACATGTCCACTGTCAGGCTGCAAAGCAGTTTAATTTATGTTCAGAAGTATGGGTTTTGGAATTCCAACAGAAACATACTATTTTACAAATATGGGTTACTGAAAAAAATGTTAGGGTTTGTTTAGACTTTTGCAGTAAACATATCACAAATGCAATAACCGCCTTGTAAACAAAGGCTTTGAGAGTAGTACACTACAGAAACATTTATAATCTCAAAAAGTGGAAGGCCTTAGTTATCAGGGGAGCTGAAATTAACTTCTTCAAAATACTGAAGCTATTCTAAAAAAACAAACAAAAAAAAACGCTTCCAAATCCAATAGCTTTGCAGCCTAACCATTCTGCATACACCTCCTAAATCAAATCTAAATCCTAGTACCTTTGGCAAAGTTAATCAGAGAACAACTAGTGCGGTCTTTACAAAACACTTGGAAACTTGGGAACAAGGTCACACATTATAAAAGCAGTATGCGTAAAAAAGACCTCCTCTGCCTAAGGCAATATAGGTAACACAAGCTGAACCCCTAAAAAAAAAAGTCAATTTAAAATCATATACATCCCTGCGTACAATTTGACTATTCGTTTATAAAAATGGACGAGTGTGTATGTGCATTGCATATTGAAGTACTTTTTATGATGCATCCCTGTATTAAGCAAATTCCTGTAAATTACCGTTTACACCTATAACTAAAGGTAAAAGTTTGCTTTCTGTAGATTTGCTTTGCGAAAAGTTATTTTAGTGACTTTAGACGAGTAGAAATGTGGTTTACTTTAAGCTGGAATTCCAAAACACGAATCGCGTCAGATCGTTACGTATTATTAAATGTGTAAATATCTCCACGCGGTCTAAAAAAAACAAAAAAAAAACAGTGAAACAGCCTCAGAATAACCTTGAAACTACAGGCTTGACACCGAGTGGCGACAGCCTGGCTGAACCAGGGTGTGACAGGCTTGGGGGCGCTCCCAGGAAACAACCGAGGATCTGCTATACTCGATGGGCCTACCTAATCAATTTTCAACCCTTTCATCAAAACATTTCCAGGCTTAAATACAGGGTCAGGCACTAATAATAACAGTATCATATACATTGTATTATACAACTTTAGTGTGGAATAAATTCTGTACATGCATATAACTCGTGTACTTTGAAAACACGCCCCTTCGGCTTCAGCTAACCTAGATATACGATACACCGAACACAGCTATAAATTAACTGGATTGACGACTGATCGTGCAAGAAAATAGCACTTATCTGGAAGCAAATACATTGTTTTGCTATTGTATCTCAAACTGTTTCAAGCCCTCTGAAGAAACAAAAATCACATTTGAACGGTTTACAAAACGGCGATTAATGCCTTGAGATCGTTTTTTTGTTAAAAAAAAAACAATTGTAAGGTTAATTTGTGCAGCTACAAATACCTGGCCAGTAACAGTTAGTACAATGCCAACGTACTGGTACGTATAATAAACACATACAACTGTTAAAATAGAAACCCTTTTCATTCGATGCTAAAAATGTCACTGTCATTCTCAATTTTATAACCACTAACCATAACTGCAGGAGACATGCACGCAGCTTTTCAAAACGCCGACACAGGCCAGAAAAGCTGTACTTATAAATTATGAAATGAGCACCAGGGCACCTACTATAAAGCACTCATTGCATTTCTATGATCATATACGTGTACTATTTATTTATTTATTTATATGTAATACCTACCCTCCAGCAAACAGATGCACCAGGGTATCTCGCTGGCTCATTCTCTCTCATTCTCCCCTGCAGCAGACAGGAGAAGTAGGTTGTACTAAAATTTATCGATGCGTCTTCAATTTTTATAGGTTTTTTTTTTTTTTTTCCCCTTCACTCGGACGAACCAAATAGCCCCTCCGCTCCTGCTTGAACGACTGCAATTTTTTCTCTCTCATATACCCGCCCCCAAAAAAACTACCGCCGCAGTTGCCTTTCTGTAGGTTTATCATCAAACAACAAGTCTCCAAACAAAGGCTTCTATTGGTGGCCTCTGTATATGACGTCAACAATCCCGCCCTATCATCCCCTTTTCACGTGATCAGGGTAGCTGAGTTTATGAGTGAAGGTAGCGGATAATGTGTTATAAGCGCATTCACTCTGGCAAATGTTGTCTTTGAAGACGGGAGGCATGTGACTTTGAACGCCAAGAACCAGTGAAATAAACTTGCACGTGTAATCTAATGCTTATGAAATAAAATAAATTGTAACTCATCGTTACTGATTCCCAGAAAATGTAAGCGGTTACAGTGCCCAGCTTTCTGATAAACTAGAAGTCACAAGGTCAGAGGCATTTTTTATAGGTCATGTGGGTGGTTTGGATTACACATTGTTATCAGGGGCTATGTTGTCTTTCCTTTGTATTTTTGAACAGAGTTAAAAAAAATAAAAAATAAAAACAACTTAGACATTTTCGCAAAGGTGCACTATATATCTGATCCCTGTAGAGCCTATAATTCATATTTAGAACACCATGTGCATATATATATATATATATATATATAATTTGCGTATATATATATAATATATATATATATATATATATATAATTATACAATATATATTTATTAATATGTTTGATACCATTTGTAATATCCTTAACATCTGGAACACATAGAATTGTAGACCTTGATACATGTGCTATGAAGTGTATATTAGGCTAGTTTATTAAGCTATGCAATGGCTCCCAATTGTATGAGTAACTACTATTGAAGATGAAGGTCCCAGTCAAAGTCCTGATCTCAAGGTCCCAGTCCCATGTCCTACAGTGGCCCAGTCAAAGTCCTGATCTCAATCCGATTGAGAATCTGTGGCACTATTTGAAAATTGTGGTCCACAAGCGTTGTCCAACCAACCTGAACAACCTGGAGCAAATCTGCCAAGAAGAATGGGCCAAAATCACTCCGACACTGTGTGCAAAGCTGGTACATACTTACCCCAAAAGACTTAAAGCTGTTATTGCAGCGAAAGGTGGTTCTACCAAATATTAATGTGTGGGGGTTGAATACTTATGCAAGCAAGATATTTCAGTTTTTTATTTTTCTTATTATTATTTCTCAACATAAAACCAATGTCACCTTACAATAATTGATTGATTCAGTGTTTAAAAATAAAATATCAAACAGAATGAAATTTCAATGTACCATTTGTAATTCAGTAATAAGAGAATTGGCTAGGGGTCTGAATACTTTTGCAAGCCACTGTGTGTGTGTGTGTGTGTGTGTGTGTGTGTGTGTGTGTGTGTGTGTGTGTGTGTGTGTGTGTGTGTGTGTGTGTGTGTGTGTGTGTGTGTGTGTGTGTGTGTATATATGCACATTTTCCACATTGTATTTGGTCAGATCTTTTTGTGGGTTGTAGTAGTATATAAACGGAGACCGAGAAAAAAAAAATGACACCAAAGTGTGGTGCTTCTTTCATTTGTTTGGTGTGCAAGGTAATCAAACATGCAATCTTCGGGTGTGAAAAAGTTATTGCCCCCCTAGTTAACTCAACCCAATTAAAGGGATAATTAGGGTCAGCTGTTTGAATACTTTGGTTAACAATATAAATCTGACTAACTTTGGCCCTTACCATCAGAGTGAAGTTGTCAGCACATAGGTTCTAGAGTTGTTGATGCCTATCAGTCTGGAAAGGGTTACAAAGCCATTTCTAAGGCTCTGGGGCTCCACCAAAGCACAGTCAGAGCCATATTGTCCAAATGGAGAAAGTTTGGGACAGTAGTGAATCTTCCCAGGATTGGCAGTCCTGCCAAAACCTCTCCAAGAGCAAGGCGTAAAATCATCCAGGAAGTCACAAAGAACCCTAGAAAAACATCCAGGGATCTGGGCTAAAAATGACTCCACCATCAGAAAGACACTGGCAAAAATGGGATTCATGGCAGAGAAGCAAGACGGAAACCACTGCTCACTAAGAAGAACATGAATGCTCGTCTCAAGTTTGCCAAAAAGGACTGGATGATCCTCAAGAGTTCTGGAACAATGATCTATGGACAAATGAGTCAAAAAATGGAACTTTTTGGCCAGCATGGGCCCCGTTATGTCTGGCGAAAACCAAATACTGCATTCCACAGTAATAACCTCACCCCAGTCGTCAAGCATGGTGGTGGTAGTGTCATGATTTGGGGTTGCTTTGATGCATCAGGACCTGGACAACTTGCCATCACTGAAGGAACCATGAATTCTGCTCTGTATCAGAGAATTCTGCAGGAGAATGTCAGGCCATCCGTCCGTGAGCTGAAGCTGAAGCATAGCACACACTGAGTTGAAGCAGTTCTGCATGAAGGAGTGGGCCACAATTCCTCCATGGCACTGTGAGATACTGATCAATAACTACAGGAAGCGTTTGGTTGCAGTTATTGCTGCTAGAGGTGGCGTAATCAGTTATTGAGTCTAAGGGGGTGATTACTTTTTCACACAGGGGGGAGGCATTGGGTGTTGCATAACTTTCTTTAATAAATAAATGAAGTATCAGAATTGTGTGTTATTTGTTCACTCAGGGTCCCTTTTATCTAATATTAGTTTTCGGTTGATGATCTGATAACATTCAGTCTCAAAAATATGCAACAATGCAGAAAATCAGATAGGGGGCAAATACTTTTTCACAGCACTGTATATATATATATATATATATATATATATATATATATATATATATATATATATATATATATATATATATATATGTGTATGTATGTATGTATGTATGTGTGTATATATATATATATATATATATATATATATATATATATATACACACACACACACACACACACACACAGTATGTATGTATTCTATAGCATTTATTTATTTATTTATTTCTTCTTTTCCTCCCTCCTCCTCCCTGTGTGTGGAGCCTCAGTGTCACTCCCTGTCCTTCAGGCTGTGACAGGCACTTGTGAATTGGGCTGTCTCTTTAATGCCACTTGTTCCCTCTTCTAAGAGGATGGGGAGTTTTTCATGTTCTGGCAGGTCTGGGAATTGTTTGCAGAGTTTTTCTATTTTTGGGAAGAAGGCTTACCTTAATGGGTTATATTTGGAGCACTGCACTAGAAAGTGCAAGTCTGTCTTGACCTGGTTGAGAGGACAATGACCACACAGCCTGTCCTCTTTGGGCAACCATGTCTGCCTGTGTCAGCCCTTCTATGTGGTAAGGCTCTGCTCCCCGAGCCTATACTTTGTTAAGGTATGTCTCTGTTTGTTATCTTTCACCCTGGTCAGGTAATCAGCCAAGGTGTAGTGTCTTTTTAGGGCCTGATAGCATTCCAGTTTGCTTTGTGTTTTAGTGTGTGTCCCAGTGAATAAGGTATTCTTGTTTGTTTTGTGCTATAATTTGGTTGACTCTGATTGTATGTGTTAGTGTGGTGCTGTCATGAAGCTGGTTGGTGTTAGTGTGGGTTAGTGCAGTGAGCTTCAGGACCAGCTGGCTGAGGGGATTCTTCTCTGGGCAGTGCTCTTGGTATTGCAGGGCTTTATGATGGTAAGAGTTTATGTTACTATTTTTTAGATGGAGCCAAATTTCAATTGCTTTTTTTTGGATATTAATCAATAGTGGGTATTGGCCTAATTCAGTCCTGCATGTGTTGTTTGTAGTTTTCCTTTGTATTTGAAGGATACTTTTGCAGAACTTTGTATGCAGGGCTTCTGATGGGTATTTGTCCCATTTTGTAAAATCCTGCTCTGTGAGCAGACCCCACACTTCACTGCCGTACAGGGCAATGGGTTGGATGACACTTTCAAAAATTTTTAGCCAAATTTTAATTGGGATCTTTATATGAATTTTTCCAATCACAGCATAAAATACCCTGCATGCTTTTTCTTTTAGTGCATTCACTGCCAGATTGAAACTCCCTGACATGCTGATTTTTAGGCTAGATAGGTGTAGTTTGTGCAGTGTTCTAAGTGCTTTTGCCAAGGGTGGAGTGGTAATTATTTCCGAGAGATCTGGCTTTCTTCTGGAATACCATTACTCTGGTTTTGTTCATGTTTACTGTCAGTGCCCCGGTCTCACCATACTGCTCTAGCAGTGCTAGGATCTGCTGCAGACCCTGCTCTATGGTCGACAACAGGACCAGATCAACTGCATAGAGCAGGAATTTAACTTCAGTGTCACGTAGAGTGTGGCTAAGGGCTGCAGACTGCTCCAACACTGTGGTCAGCTCGTTGATATAGATGTTGAACAGTGTCGGGCACAGACTGCAGCCGTCTCACTTCCCACCCCTGTGAGAAAAATTCTGTTCTTTTATTGCCAATCTTAACCCCACATTTATTTTCTGTATACATAGATTTGATGATGTCATATATTTTACCCCCTACACCACTTTTGATAAGTTTCTAAATTAATCCTTCATGACAAAATTGAGTCAAAAACACTTTTAAAATCTATAAAACCTGCAAATATTTTCCTTTTATTTTGGTTTACATGTTTGTCCATTAGGGTGTGTAGGGTGTAAATATGATCAAAGTGCAGTATTTTGGTAACAATCCAATCTGACTCTTACTCAGGACACTGTGTTCGGTAAGGAAGGCCATTATCTGGGCATTAATGATGCTGCAAAACTGGAAGGGACACTGTGTTCAATGAGCCATTCGCCTGGGTATCTAATCAGTTACCTGCTCCCATATTCGTACGTGTATGTATATTATATATATATATATATATATATATATATATATATATATATATATATATATATATATATATATATATATATATATATATATCAGATTATCTACAGCCAGATTTACACCTTGTTTACTGTGTGGGTATGGGGTAGCCAGAAAGTTGTCTGTTAATGATTGTATTTCTGGGTTTCCAGTTGCTTTCTGGTATTCCTCAGCACAGTGTGGAGCCCATCTATAGGAATGATTGAGGTTGTACAGCTTGCTGGGCTGCGTCTGCATGGTGCTGCTTTAATCTGTTCTTTTAAGGAACACAGTGGTTTGGCTGTGATCTGACAAAGGGGATTGAGGTCTGACAGTGAATGCAGGAATACAGGAGGAGTCTAAGTCACTAATGGTGTAATCTACTACAATGTTGCCAACAGCCAAGCTATAGGTGTATCTTCCTAAAGAGTCCCCTCAGAACCTACCGTTAACAATGTACAGGCTCAGTCCTTGACAGAGCTGCAGTATCTTTCACCCATTTTTATTTGTCTTCCGATCATAACTGTTTCTGTGGGAGTTGATAGGTGTGGAGTATAGAGGTTTTAGACCAAATATGTGGTTGTCTCCCTGTGTGCTGATACAGCCTGTCCTGGTGTTCAGATCTCCACAGATCACATTCTCCTGGGCCTGGAAATGGCAGAGCTCTGTCTGGAGACTGGAAAAGATTTCCTCATTGAAGTACAGGGATTCTGAGGGGGGAATATATATTGCACACAGGTAGATGACATTCTGATTTGAGACTATATTTTTACTAATTTTTAACCACACATGTGACTCTGCTTTTTATGGACTGAACAGATTTGGTGAGCTCTGCTTTATACCAAATGATAATTCCCCCAGAGTCTCTGCCATGCCAAATTGTGCTGTGTTTCTGCGAGGGCACTATCCAGGGGCTGTGCTCTTCAGCCTGAATACTATTGCTATTTAATATTATTATATATTTTAAGCTACTGTAGTAACACTGCTGAAAAATGTAGTTTTTTACTTTTTTTTAATACTAGTTATAGCGGATTTGCAATGGTGACTGCAGCTACTACGGTATACTGCAGTAAAATCTGCAATCCTGTGCTAAAATCTGCAAACTGTTCTGGCAAAACAAGAAGGGTTTTCTTATGAAGATGTAGGTTTACTGGATTAAGCAGATTAGCTAGTTTATATAATGCATAATATATTTGGTCTGATTGTTTGAATTGAATAAACTATATCTTCACTGCTGCCTACCTGAATTGGATGAACTTTTCAATAGACTGATGGTTATTTCTCCATGTTTGTTGGAATATATTTTCTGGTTGGTCCTCCACTACTTACTGTAAGGAGAGAGAGAGAGAGAGAGAGAGAGAGAGAGAGAGAGAGAGAGAGAGAGAGAGAGAGAGAGAGAGAGAGAGAGAGAGAGAGAGAGAGAGAGAGAGAGAGAGAGACTGGAGAAGAAGAGCCATTATGTCCTGAAAGGATCTCATTATGTTTTATGAGAAAATGTAGCTTACTTATTTGTGCAACAAAATAAATTGCATGCTTACTGTGTCTTTATTACGGTTCTATGCGGCTACTGACCCCTGGAATGAACAAAAGACATTATGAAGATGTCTTTTTGGTTTTGGCCATTTTGTATTGAATATTACAGTTTTTTTTGCCCCCTGTACTGACCCCTGTAATGAACAAAAGACACTTGAAGATGTCTAAAACTCTTGTGGTTTTCATGTCCTTTACATTTCTACCAACCTGAACCATTTCATGAAGCAACTGTAGAGTTTGTTACCTTTCCAGTGGAATGACAACCATTACCGAATAGGAAGAGTGATCTCTGACTGTCAATCACTGAGGATATATAAAAAAGCTGCCCTATCAGGGCCCTGCTGTGAGGAGGAATCCCTCCCACCTCCTGTTGAAGAGGGTCATCCTCACAGTAGCATATCCTCATTTTCTCTCTCAGTCCAGAGTCAGGTCACAGATTGTCTGTGTTTTTTGGAGTCTAGAAATCTATTTTTACACGGTAAGCTAAAGTGTTTTGGAGATTGCTCATGCCTTAGTCTCGTGTCAGTTTTACTGATTAGAGTTGGTCTCGACCCCTCTTATTGCGATTGGCAAGCGGACATTACTCTTTTACTACCTTGTGTAGTTTTAAATTACCATTGGTTGAACTATTGTGATGCTGTAGAGTGACCCCTTGGGCTCGTGGCATCGTCCTCTATGCCAATTTATTCAGCCTCAGCTACCTTGCAGCTCGGGCCTATGTGCCCCTCTCAAGCCTCTGGCTTTCCTAGCGTGACTGCGCTTTCCACCGAAGCCGACGCTGATTCACTCAGCTACATCAGCACGGCATCGACCGCGCTCTCCTCGGTGCCGACCCCGACGCCGTATTAACTCGGCACTGGTCAAAGCAACGGTGATAGACTCGGCAACGACCTTGGCACCGATAGACTCGGCACCGACAGTCTAGGCACTCTTTTCTGTATCTATTCTAGCAGTCTCACTCCTTAAAGAAAGTAAGTCTATGTGTTTTAATGGAAAAACACAAATCTCACTCTGATTTTTTTCTCTGATCTCACTCATTTGAACTGTGGACCGATGCGCTTTCTGTATCCTGGCTCTAGACCAGGGTACACTGCTTAGTTCCTAGAATATACAGGCCTTTGACTTAGAAGAAAAATAAAAAATGACAGGTGAAAGCTCAAGAACCATTCCCATGTGAGTTGTGTTTAGATCTGTATGCCGGTTTGTAGTTTGTAGTGAAGTTTGGGGGCTAAGTGCAAACTGTGTCGACAGAACCGGGTTGTGTGCAAACGATAGGTTGTGGATGCAACCCCGGTTTCCTGAAAGAGAAAATAACCATCAAGTATGGGATATTGCCCCCAGGCGGTAGGATTTAGCTGAGCTTATGTCAAAGCTGCCGATAGGCTGGTGCATGCACTGACGCCCAAGTCCGCCCCCTTGTCGGCTTAGAATACCCAGTGCACGCAGCACCACGTTCTCCTTTGCTTCAGGCCGCAAAGGCTCCCGAAGCGACCTTGCGACTTGATGGTTATTTTCTCTTTCAGGGAACCGTGGTTGCATCCGCAATCTATCGTTCCCTTTCAATTCGAAAATAACCATCAAGTATGGGAACAGTGTACCCAAGCTGTCGTGAGAGAGAAAGCGCGGCAGCAGAACAGTCTTACGTCATAAAGCAACTGCATAGGCGTCCATCTATGCATGTGTGGAGCAGCGCCTCAGCGTCTATGCTCGAAATGACACATGTCCGAAGGTAGAATTGTTACCACCAAAAATACTAGTCACTCTACATGTCCGTATTATGCGGCTTGAGAGAGTCTAACACAGATGCTCCGAATGATGGAGCAGAGGAACCCAGCACTTTCAATCTGTAGAACCTCCTAAATGTATGCGGTGTAGCCCAACTGGCTGCAGCGCAAATCTCAGACATGGGCCACCTCTGAAGAGGGCCCAGGAAGTTGCCATTCCTCTAGTGGAATGCACCTTCAACTGCCCTGGCGGCAGAAGGTCTGCAGATTCTTATGCTAACTTAATAGCATCCACTATCCAATGGGAAAGACGTTGCTTTGATAACGCCTGCCCCAAGGTCTTAGAACCATGACACACAAACAACTGCTGTGTCTGCCTGTGAACAGGATGGCTTTGTAGGGGTGATATCAGACCAGAAATGCAGACTCCAAACAATTAGAAATGGTGGTAAATCTGTGACTCTACGGCGTCCAGAGTTTTATTAAATAATAATAATCACAAACAAAAGGTTTTAAACAAAACAAACAAAACAAAGGGTGCGTTGGCCAAACAAACAGACAAACAAAACGGATTAACACTACACGAAACAGACACTAACAAACAGTGGACGTACAGACAAACACAGTGAGTTTAAACCAATTATTTAATTATTTACTTTCGCCTCTCCACACAGATACGGCCAGGGTTAAGCAGCTCTAATTGAATCAGAGAAATAGATCTGGCATGTCATATCGTGCTGGGATTAACAACTGAATAAACTGTACTCACTTTAAAACTCGATAATTGAATTGCACTGTGACACAGATTTGGGGGTCATGTGTCCTTGATGGTATCTTTGTTAAGATCCTCTCAGGAAGAAAGGAAATTAGCCTTCATTACTACAAAATAGAGCAGATCACATGGCACAGGGCAGCATCACTGTTGGAGCTGTGGAAGTTATACAGATGAGAGCAAGAAAAAAAAAAAACAACAACTTTGGCACTATATTGATTTGTTAAACCGATCTCCATGTCTTATACTGAACTTTGATATCAAATGTCAGTAACCGAGACTGAACCTGTGTAAAAAAAAAAAATGAACTAAACAAAAAAAAAAACTTCAGACGTCACATAAAATGTATGTCATGCACAGCTACTATATAAACTGATTTTTGTCAGTTATGTTCTGCTTATGCACTGAAACTGATTCAACAGAATTTGTCATTTGGCTTGCTGAAATCCCAATACGAGTGAATGTCAGGGAGAGATTCCTCTTACGGTATAAATGTATTGCATGTATATCTTTCATTACTCTCTGATTATGACGCACTCAGTCCCTGAATGGAAAATTAGCACAATATTTGCTGCAGTTTCTCCAGAAATCCAGAAAATGGCAATATTCATCACTTTATAAATCCAGGAAATTTGGGGCCAGCTCAAAAAACTACTTCTAGGCAGCGTAAGGATTCAGAAGAAAGATAACTGAAAAGAAAAAAAAAAAGCAAACCCTGTATTTCAATGATTTTGACTAGCTGAGCCAATATTGTTCTGGCTTAAATATTGTTTTGTGAAACAAACTGTATTATCGCTAGATATAGCAGCATGCTTAGTGTCCAAAGTGCTTTGTCAAACGTGGGCTAGAAATCCACACCAGAATCTTACGCTACTAAAAGCTACTGTGCTACTTTCCCAACAGCTGAAGAAGAATGAACATTTAACATATTGGGGAGTGTGAGCTTGGGGCTCTGTTTTGGGGTGGTAACCTGAAGAAAGACCAGACAAGAGGCAGGAATTGAAGTCTAAGTGAGGGTTTATTTACAGTGGATAGATAACAAAAGAAACCTCAAATGGGTGTTTATAAATAAAATCTAGCCCACTCACCGGGCCCTAGTCTTAACTGCTTCTGGTCCCAAGTCTTGATCGTTGGGTAAGGGTAGCCCCCACCCAACCCAAACACAAAACACCGCCTCACACACTCTGGGGTGTTAAGAGTTCAGTCATTTGCAAGTCTCCTGGCCTGCAATTCCACCACTCTCCACCAGGAGGACTCCCAGGTAAGTTTTCCTTTCTAATCTTTACAATTGTATAATCCGTGCTCAGGGCTGTACACAAACTTTCTTTCTGCTTCCAGGTTTCACCGACGAACAAGGGTGTCCCCAGCAGGTAAGTCCCGGACAAGGAGGATGAAGTAATCCCAGCGTTTATAAAGTACAAGTGAAGAAAAGAACAAGGCTCGTTTTCCCCAAAAGAGCCAACTCAAAATACCACGTATTTGTTCCAGCCAACAACTAAAAATAAAAGTCTTGAAATTAACTGTGTTGACTCTCTATCAAAGTCCATTACTTGTGGTTTCAACACACAGTTATATATTGCAGGGATTTTTTCATCACTGCCTGTCTTGGTGATCCTTTTGGATAGTACACTGCATGATTTTCACAAAGCGTTACTTGTTATAAAAGGGTACAGTCTCCGGTGCCAGCGTTATTTTACAAGCGGGTTATCTCCTGAACCATGTACTCCATGTTCAATGAACACGCTTTTTAAAACAATGTCAACACACTCCACACGCGTGTTACCGCAGGAATAAAACAGTCTTTGGCTGTGGTCTTCACTCACAGCCCTCAGCGTGAAAATATATGATACAGATCTCCTTCTAAAATCCCAATCACACTCCCGTTTAGGATATTAAAAGTTTATTTCAACTACCTTGCTGCACCGTAGTTGTCTTCCCATGTCCATAGTTTGTTTCGCTGGTATCCTCCTCCGTATTCCGTTTATTCCTGGTCTGATGCTTTATTGTAAACGAAACCCACGCTCCTGGTCACGTTGTTTACTTTCTTTTAAACACTTGTTTCTACACACAAAGGTTAACGCTCTCTCCTGCACTGACTGCCCCGTTGCTGTTTAGAGCCGTACCTCGCTATTTGCCACCTTATATAACGCTCCCCTCCCTCCTTCCAGCTGCTATTAATTAACCCCTTTAACCATCCCAGAAGTGGAGCCCTACGACAGCTACTCAGTAAGGTAATTTAAAGACGTAAAAAAAAAAAATAATAACCTTTGTGATAAATTGCCCTGTAGTAATGCAACTATAGAACCTCACCTTTCTATACTGCATTACTATTTACTCTTGCATATTTATTACAGGAGTTTACTTTTTTACTAAACAATTAAAATGGACCGATTTCCATTTTAGGTTTAGTAAAACACAAACATGCAGTAACCCCTGTAGGCTACTGAGAGCTTTCAAAATCCTTCTTGTCTTCCCCCCCCCCCCCCCCCCCCCCCCCTTTTTTTTATCACAATGCCTTTGAAGGTTGAAAGATATAATTTGATAAAATTATACTCTCTAACCAAACCACAGTACAGTAGATAAGAAAACAAACAAGAACAACAATACATTTTTAAATCCCAACAATATCATAGTATCTTAGTTCTATCTCTTGGGACTAAGGTGTCTGAAATAAAAAACAAAAACAAAAAAACTTATCTTTGGATGCTACATATACATTTTAAAAGAAACAAAAAGGTTTATGTGATATATAAAGAGAGCAACAAATAAAAGCAGTACTTGCATAACATAAATTAAGGCATTTATTCACAATTACTTTTATTCTAGTATTTAAAAACTGTATTCTAAATGGATGCAAATAGTAAAGCTATCCAAAATTCATGCATGGGAACGATAGGTTGCGGATGCAACCCCGGTTCCCTGAAAGAGAAATTAACCGTCAAGGTATGGAATATTGCCGTCAGGCAGTAGGGACTGGCTGAGTTTTATAGCAAAGCTGCCGATAGGCCTGTACGCGAGCTGACGTGTAAGCCCGCCCCCCCTGGTAGTTTACTATACGCAGCGTGCGGAGACTCTCTTCATCTTTTGCTCTTCAGGCCGTGAAGGCTTCTGGAGCAATCTCGCGGCTGGTGGTTATTTTCTCTTTCAGGGAACCGGGGTTGCATCCGCAACCTATCGTTCCCTTTCAAGTCGAAAATAACTATCAAGGTATGGGAACAGTGTACCCAAGCCGTTGCGAGGGAGGATTCTCGGATTAACGCAACTGCATAGGCAATACATCTAGGCATATGCGGAGCTGCGCCTCAGTGTCTATGCTCGCAATGATACCTGTCCTAAGGTGGACTAGTCAACACCATATTGGCATCCGGAGGTGCCACAGAGTGCAGTACAGATGCAAATAGTGGAACAGAGGAATCCAGTACGTTTAACTGGTAAAACCTCATAAAAGTATGCGGTGTAGCCCAACTGGCTGCCGCGCAAATGTCAGACACAGGCACTCCTCTAAAGAGGGCCCAGGATGTTGCCATACCCCTAGTGGAATGCACCTTCAACTGCCCTGGTGGTAGGAGGCCTGCAGATTCATAAGCTAATTTAATAGCATCCACTATCCAATGGGAAAGGCGTTGTTTAGACAACGGTTGACCCAAGGTTTTAGAACCATGGCATTCGCCTCACAGTCATTGTACAGTCAATATAACACCTCAATGCCCACACGGCGCAGAGCATGTGTAACCGTTCTTCCTCTGGGGAAGAAAAAGGAGGAGGATGGAATGCCATCAACTTGACTTGTTGGTTCATATGAAACGGGGATATGACCTTTGGTAAAATGGCTGGATTTGGGCACATGAAGACCTTAGAAGCATCTCCTGTGAAATATGTACATGATGGATGCACTGACAGTGCATGTAACTCGCTGACACATTTGGCTGATACCACTGACAGCAGAAACGTGGTTTTAATAGACATGAGCTTCATATCCACAGTGTGGAGAGGCTCGAATGGTGCCTTGGTAAGGGCTTCTAGCACCACGTCATGGCACAATGACGGTAAACTGGTCGTTCTAGGAGGTCACAAACGTTTTGCGCCCTTGAGGAACTGAGATGCCAGAAAATAGCAACCTGATGATAACCCGTCAATGCGTACATGGCAAGCTGATATGGTGGCTAAATACACTTCAAGTGTAGAGGGAGATTTCCCTTCATCTAACAGTTTTTGTAGAAACTGTAATATCACTGCCATGGGAAAAGATATTGGGTCATGCCCCCCCGCCAAACACCAATCTTGGAACAACTGCTACTTGTACGTGTACTGCGACCTACTAAAGGGCGCTCTAGTGCTCTGAATGGGCGAAATCACCGCTGTCGAGAGCCCTAGGGCTGACAGGCGCTCCCGTTCAGGGGCCAAGCCCATAGCTGCATGAGCTTGGGGTTTGGGTGCCAAAGCCGTCCTTCAGCCTGGGATAATAGGTCAGCTCGCAGGGGAAGCTCCCGCGGTTGACCCTGCAGCAACTGCACCAAGCTCGGAAACCATATCCTTCGAGGCCACCGAGGAGCGACCAAGATCACTGTCGCTTGCTCTACCCTGACCTTCTCCAAGAAGGCGGGGTGCATCGGAATCGGAGGAAACGCATATAGGAGCCCTGGCGGCCATTCGTAAGCCAGTGCATCGACTCCTAGGGGGCTGTCGGGGTCCCTCACTGAGAACCATAGGGGGCAGTGTGTGGTCTCTCGCGAAGTGAAGCGATCTACTTGCGCTATGCCGAACCATACCCAGATGCGTTCTACCACCTGAGGGTGGAGACGCCATTCCCCTGCAAGAGTGCCTCCTCTGGATAGGAGATCCGCTACATAATTGACTCTGCCCTAGTAGGTGAACCACGCGCAGAGAGGTCAAACGCAGCTGTGCCCACAGCAACAGCTGTGCTATCATCCGGTGAAGGCGGGAGGACCATAGGCCCCCCTGGTGGTTGATATACGCCACCACCGTGGTGTTGTCTGACTGCACCAACACGTGCTTGTGTAGAAGCACTGGCAAGAAGTGCTGAAGGGTGAGGTCCACTGCTCTGAGTTCAATGCATTGATGTGGGCTGACCTCCAGGGTCCTGACCACACTCCACGGGTCCCTGAGCCATTCCAGACTGTTCCCCAACCTTGGTTGGAAACATCGGTCATGACAACCTCCCTTCGGAAGATGGGACCCATGCGCACGCCCTGGCGGACGTTCGATGGAACTTTCCACCAGCGCAGTGCCTTCCAGCAGGTTCGGGATACCGTCAACCTGTGGTGTTTGTCTCCCTGCGGATGCAACGCAAAGGCACTGAACCAGGCCTGTAAAGGTCTCTGGTGTAATAAGCCCAAGGGAAGGGCTTGCGAGGCGGCAGCCATCAACCCCAGCATGCGCTGACACAGCTCCATGCTATCTGCTTCTCTCAACCTGAATAGGGAGAGACACTCTTTGTGTCAACAGGGTCGCTTCCATGGACACCGAGTCCAGATGCAGACCCAAGAATTCGGTCTGTTGGTTTGGCACGAGGCGGCTCTTTTCTGAATAGATCTTCAGACCTAGCCGCTGAAGATGGTCTGTAACCATCACTGTGTGCTGTGCCAACTGCTCCTTCGACTGTGCGCAGACGAGCCAGTCGTCCAGATAGTTCAGCAGTCGGATGCCTTGAGCCCGCAAGGGAGCTAGAATAGCGTCCATACATTTCGAAAAGGTTCGAGGAGCTAGTGAGAGGCCGAATGGGAGGACACAAAACTCGTACACCCTGCTCTGAAATGCGAAACGCAGATACTTCCTGTGATCCGGGCAGACGGGAACAGGCAAGTACGCATCTGTCAGGTCCACGGTGGTGAACCAGTCGCAGTGTCGGACAGACTGGATGAAGTGCCTGTGCGTAAGCATCCTGAACGATAACACCCGGAGGTATTTGTTCAGTACTCGCAGATCTAAAATAGGGCGGAGCCCGCCGTCCTTCTTGGGCACCAGGAAGTATTTGGAATAGAACCGTTGGTCACACAGAGCAGGGTCTACCTGTTGAATGGCACGCTTCCTCAGCAATGCCTGTATTTCCACATTCAGAGCAGAGGACTGAACAGAGTCCTTCACTGCAGTTACGACCACCCCCCGGAAAGGGGGAGGCTTTAACCGGAACTGAAGGGTGTACCCGGTGGATATAGTTTTGCGCATCCAGAAGTTGTCATGCATTGTTGCCAGAATCAGATCTGTGGGACAGTGTAGGGGTGGGTTAACAGCTGCCTGAAGATTCTGGCTGTGCTCGTTCTCGAGGCGTGGCCTGCCACCTCCCTTAGGGCGCCACCCTCCGCGCTGCGGTCCTGCAAATGGAGGCTGACCGCGCGCTGCTGCAGCTGAAGGAAGTGTCTTAGCACCCCGTGGCCACGGTAGGTGCTGTGGTGGTGTTCTACGCCACTGGTGCTTCTGTTGGCGCTTAGGCTGGAAGGGCTTATGCTGCCACATCTTCGCCATCTGCTGAGATGCCTCCCGGGCTTTAGCAGAGCGCTGTAGCCTCTCCTCCACTGCTGGGCCAAACGTGTGCCCCGGTGTGATGGGAGCATCTAATAATGCGGCCTTGCCAGGCTCTTGAACTCTCACCTGCGAGAGCCAAAGCTGCCTTCTGGCAACTACCAGGGATGCGATACTCCTGCCCTGGGCCCGTGCATTTAGCTGGGCTATCTTAACAAGGAATTGAGCGACCAACGCCAATTCTGCCCTCAGAGACGCCGAAAGGTGCTCCGGGAGATCTTTCACCAGCGACGCCTGGTAAACTGAAAGGAGGCTGGCCACGTTAGACAGCCTAACTGCCTCTGTAGCTGCTGAATAGCCCTTCTTTAAATGAACCTCCGTGGTCCTGCACTGTCTGTTAGGACATGCAGGTCTTTAGTTAGGCCCGAGAGCGTCTGCGTTTTAACTAGAGCCGCGAAGGCAAGATCAACTGGTGGGAAGGACGCCAGTCCCGCCTCACTTGCTCCCTGCATGGCAAACATGGAAGCCTTCCGCGAAGTTGGCGGAGGCGAGACCGAGGCTGCAACAATTGCCTGGCCTTACAGGCGCGCAACGTGTCCTCTAAACGCTATTCTGTATCTGGGGGAAGAATAGACAATACAAAAACCCAATAAAAAATATAATATATATATATATATATATATATATATATATATATATATATATATATATATATAAAATATTAATATGAAGGAAGACGGAGAGCCAACGCGGAAAGAACGCAATGCCGAAGCAAAGCGTGAAAGTGAAAAAAGAAAAATATATATATTATATATATATATATATATATATATATATATATATATATATATATATATATAAAGAGCGAACACTGAAATAAACTCAGAGAAGGGGAGGTAGCCAGCTTCTCAAGCTCAAGGCTGTCGAGTACACTCAGTGAAAGTAAATCTCTCAGGGAGAACTTACCAGCTCGATGTCCTACAAAGGCTGAAGGCAAAGGAGGAAGAGAGTCTCCGCGCGCTGCGTATAGTAAGCTCCCAGGGGGGCGGGCTTACACGTCAGCTCATGTATTCATATTGCTCCATATTACAAGTATTCATTTTAAATCCTGATCCTGAATGACAAATGCCTCGTGAAGATTGTAAAATAATCCTTATGAATGCAAAAACAGTAACTTTACTGTATTTGCAGCCTATCTAGTATATCAGGTGCTGCTGGAATCTCCTAATAGGAAAATAATGGTTTTCTAGTAAAAAATATGTATCCAGTATAACGATATCACAGTTGATTCAATTGAAGCCATTTTCCCATTTAGTGATGTTCTGGTTGACTTGTCGACAGTTCACGTGGTTCACTATTTACACATAAACTTGATTTAGTAGGGAGTATTGTAATCCCTAATTTGTTGACGAATGTAGTGAAATTAAAGTTATAGGTTTGACCTATTCTAAATACTAGCACAACTGCCGCAAGTTGCGATGGCATGCTGTATATTAGTTTTGTGAATACTGATCGTGCAACTAGCTTACTTGACTGCACTTACAGTATTTTGTCTAAAGGAGGCGCGTTGGTCCTGGAAAAAAAAAAAAAAAAAAAAAAAAAAAAAAAAAAAAAACACAGATTAGCAGCCTAGTGCACACTGCTACAGCAAACGAGCTCAACAACCAAAAAAAAAAAAAGCAGAAGCAACACCAGGCAGCCGATTCTCAACTTCTTATTTAATGTGTTCTCACTAGCAGAAGGTAAGGCTTGACGATTACACTGCCTTAAAACATTTCGTTTTTGGGTTACATATTCAAAACAAGGTCTGGTTTGTTCTCAGATTCCGTGCACCGAAATCAATGGCAATGTTTTCTCTCAGTCGCTGTAGTAGGGAGATGCGGCTTACTCAGATATGGAAATTGTTGTAGCTATAATATGCACTTACATTTCACAGTCGTGGTGTACAACGAATGATAATAGCGAGACTAAGATATCGAGTAACAAGAGGCTTTTATTCAACTCTTAGTCTTTCGCGCTGCCTTTTTGTGAAGTGGTTTTTATTGTAATGTAATAATATTAAACCGGGTTCCACTTAACATTCAGCGGTCGCTTTGTAAGTTCCAGCTTGTACAGTACGCACATAGGCTGCATTGTGCTGGAATATACCACTTAGTCGTGTTTTAAAATGGTATGTATATTTTGGTTTTGAATTAAGCTGCTCTTTAAATACTGCCTCTAAACATAATAATATCAACAAGGTGTTATTGTAATGCTCGACTTTACTGTCGTATTGCCTGGAACGACACACACACACACACACACACAGCCTGATACCGTGTAGGGCTGGTGACGAAGTAGTTACACTCCCTTCTAGCTTGAGTTGAATGGGTTTTGCTAAAGTTATTGTATTGTTGTCGTATTGCGAGGCAGATCAGAGATCTGAAGTAATGTAAACGTTTAAGAACTTGAAATTGAAGAAGCACACCGCTAACGTGAATCGTTTGACCATTTCTTGTAAATACCTGTAATGTATGAGGCGGGTATTTATTCTGTATGCATGCAAAGTCTATACAACTCCAGATTGGTTAGATTTAGGAGACTCCTGCAATCCTGTAAATCACATCTGCACAGTGTTCTGCTAATATACTGAACAGACTGGCACTAATGCTTTTGATTGTCAAGCGTTCACATAGGTGAGCACCACAAGGTTACCACAGAAAGTAAGCACAATATCCACAAGGTCTTGTCATTGGAACATATATATATATATATATATATATATATATATATATATATATATATATATATAAACACATTGGTTTTGGCACAGACAATACTGTGGTTGTGGAGTGCTACCCATTGCTTTAAAATACATGTTCTTATTAGTAATTAAAATAATTATCTCCTTGAATTGTGTAATTGCCTTAGATAACAGTGAATGTGAATGTCCCCCCGCTACATGTAACCGAACAGAGAATAGCATTCCACTGAAGAGCTCCCCTCTGTGCACTGCAATCGGAGAATAGCGTTCCACTGAAGAGCTCCCCTGTGTGCACTGCAATCAGAGAATAGCGTTCCACTGAAGAGCTCCCCTGTGTGCACTGCAATCAGAGAATAGCGTTCCACTGAAGAGCTCCCCTGTGGGCACTGCAATCAGAGAATAGCGTTCCGCTGAAGAGCTCCCCTGTGTGCACTGCAATCAGAGAATAGCGTTCCACTGAAGAGCTCCCCTGCGCTGCACTGCAATCCGAGAATAGCGTTCCACTGAAGAGCTCCCCTGTGTGCACTGCAATCAGAGAATAGCGTTCCACTGAAGAGCTCTCCTGTGTGCACTGCAATCAGAGAATAGCGTTCCACTGAAGAGCTCCCCTGTGTGCACTGCAATCAGAGAATAGCGTTCCACTGAAGAGCTCCCCTGTGTGCACTGCAATCAGAGAATAGCGTTCCACTGAAGAGCTCTCCTGTGTGCACTGCAATCAGAGAATAGCGTTCCACTGAAGAGCTCTCCTGTGTGCACTGCAATCGGAGAATAGCGTTCCACTGAAGATCCTGTGTGCACTGCAATCGGAGAATAGCGTTCCACTGAAGAGCTCCCCTGTGTGCACTGCAATCAGAGAACAGCGTTCCACTGAAGAGCTCCCCTGCCCTGCACTGCAATCGGAGAATAGCGTTCCACTGAAGAGCTCTCCTGTGTGCACTGCAATCGGAGAATAGCGTTCCACTGAAGAGCTCCCCTGTGTGCACTGCAATCAGAGAACAGCGTTCCACTGAAGAGCTCCCCTGCGCTGCACTGCAATCGGAGAATAGCGTTCCACTGAAGAGCTCTCCTGTGTGCACTGCAATGTCTGTGGATTCATGTTGTTTTCACTGTTGATGTAATTGCATTCTTTAAAATAATTCTGTCACAAAAGTTCCTATGGCTTCCCTTTAAGGATGTGTTTCTCAGTTCCGGAAAGCTAAAATAACAGGCCAAAAACAGCAACTAGTAACAGTAATTTGGGCAATTACAATGGCAGAGTCCTCCAATCATGGCCAAGCTGTTTTTCCTGTATTTTTAAGGAAAATCTATATTGACATGCTCCTTGTCTGAATTGAGGTGGAATGACCCATTTGCAACACCCTGTTCATCTTTTCATACAACATAGCCTGCCACAATAACATGTTCATCTTTTCATACAACTTAGCCTGCCACCTACATGAAATGTTTCCTGGATAGGGCATGTGAGATTAGGTATTATACAAGGGGGGGATTAAAACATTGCAGTCCTGTGTTGACAAAAGAGGAGGTGGTGCAGTACAAGAGATTTGTGATGTCATACGTTACACTTAAAGAGCAGCTGTATTAGTTCGGTCAGGTGAATAATGATCCCTGTCAGGCAGCAACCACTTGACAGCATGGCTATGGCTTTGTGAACAAACAGCAGGATAAAGGAATTCGCTCTCTAAATGTCACTGAATTGCTTGTCTGAATTTCAACACTTCTGGTTTTGAGGCAGTCTCTTGGTAAACTATGGTAGCGACTGTGTTGTTTTTAAATATGTGCCTGTTAAAAATCATCATAGGTCATTATACTTTATTATAGAACAACCCAGTCCCTTCATGATAACATATGCATGATGGGAACAATAACTGTATGCCTGTGGTGCTGTTGGAGGATTTTTGGGTATTCCTTAAATGTATATTCTAGGAGAGTAACATGAAAAGTAATGTACTACTGTACATTGTGTTATTGTTGTATCATTCAGCATGCATTCTTCTTAGCAACTTGTTTTCCCTCGACACAATTTCACCTCAATCAGCCATGTTCTGTCAGCTCCTGTTCCAATGCTGAGAGTAATCAGAAGCTTGACTGCCAACACTGGAGGCTTCTTTTCTGTCAGGACCAGATAACATAAAGTATTTTTTTTTTTTTGGAAACTGAGTTAAATATACAGCTAAAATTGCATAATCGATATGCATTCCAAGTGTACTTTTCAAGGTCGACCGTCACAATTTGTTTTATATTATTAGAAAAAGCTATCCTAGCAATATTGTAACTTGGAGAGAAGGAATTTTTGCAGGAAGCTGCACTGATATAAGCACCATAAAATAAGTCTGTGAGGTCAGACTTGGCAGTCCCACCTCACAAACTGTTGAGAAGACAAACTTTAAGTGGTTTGTTTTGAGCAGTTTTTTTTTTTTTTTTTTTTTTTTTTTCAGAAATTATTTCTACACCACAGTCTGTATGATACTGCTGTTGCAGAATATGCCCACAAACAAAATGGCCCCTCAGCATACTGTGTACGTTCTACAGAACAGCTGCTAGGTCTCCAAATTATTGCTGATGAAAATTATAGAAGTAGTTAAAACTCCATTATGTTGCCTAAACATGTAATAGATGACATCACTTATAAATAAGTAATTTGTGACAAGTATTTTAAACCAGTCTAATTATGCATTTATTGAAATTTTGTGAATAATTTAATGAATAATATGCATTTTACTGGTGATGCTTTTTGTCAAAGAGCATGTTTCAAGTAATGAGTACAATATGTAAAGCCAGCCCCTGGGAACATAAAGCACAGGGTTTCGGATTAAACATCTACTGGAGGTCTGCTATGTGGGCTATCATTTGAGGTATTCTCTGGTATGGCACACTAATTGCACGGTAGAGGTACATTGGTATGGAAACCTTATAATTTTCAAAGATGGTATTGGGTGTTTTTGTGCTGCCTCTTTGTGCATGCGTAGCCTTGTGTGTGTGTGTTTTTTAAAGAAGCCCTTGCTATCCCTTAGAGCTGTCGGTGAAGTACAGTAGTTTAATCCTTGCCTCTGTCTGTGTTTGCTTTTCAGGTGAAAAGAGTCAGCAGGTGAAACATGGCGTGCTAACAGAGACAAACGGAATAATGGTTGCTCGAAAAAGGTTTATTTTCCTGCTGGCTGTGGCAGTTCTGTTGGCAATCCTCAGCCTCAGTCTTCAATTTTGTGAGTACTTTTTATAAACCTAGCTTTTAATGTCTTAATGGTTTCCTGAGCGTTTTTTTTTTTTTTTGTGTTCAGGTTGCATAACAGTTTATGCTAGGTACCAAAACGGTGACCACATTAAACATACAAAGACATCTGGTAAAGATTATGTACTAAGTAAATACTTTTGATGTAATTAAGTAATGTTTTAAGGATTCAAACTTATGACTCTTCCTGCTTCGCTTCCTGTGATATCGGGATCAAAAAGTGCAGACATGGTCTTTCTAAAACCCTATTAGTAATGCAGGTAAACGGTTTCTTTTGGTTGGTTTTGCAGACAGTACCATACTACTACAGTAAAAGTGACCAGCTCTTATAGTATGCACTGAACTGGTAAAAACTGGTAAGTCCTTTCCTCTTATAGGAACTTGACACATACATTTACAAACCTGGATTTCTAGCAGTAATAAAGAAAACTGGTAAAATTTTCAGACTAAACATGTATTCTTTTTTTCTAAATTAGTCTTTCAAACTGGATTTCTGCAGGGTGTGTACATCCAGCATATGTAATCGAGGAATGGCAGCTACAAATCTATTGAGCTTGTAGAATGAAAGCTGTATTGGACAATCTTGTGCTACAGCAACAAGGATATTATATGCTATAACATGGAGCTGATGTGACTGGAGATAATAATTAGATTTCTTGCCTGGGACAGGAATCCATATTTTTAGGTCTCAGGCAGTTTCCCCATGTGCTCAGACGGAAAAGAAAATGCCTCTTGTCTGGCAGCGGCCTAGGGCAACCCAGCACAGAGAAGCTACATTTGAAGTAGCCAGAACTGTATACATCTCATCCGCACCATCTTGCAGTCAGTTACTGTACTGTAGAATATTATTTTGGAAATGGCAGGATTTTATTCGTGTTTGTGTGGGTTGGAGGCCAGAACATTTTGAATGTCATATAGCTGTAAATCCTTGACGACTACAGAAGGCATGGGTTCAGTCTGTTTTTATGCCTGAATGGCATTGATCACTAAATTAAGTGGGATTCTCAAAACATCAGAGTAGCACTTTCTGCATATGATACTAAGTTTGATGGTCTTTTATAAACCTAACAAATATAGGAAAGTGTTTAATGTTTTTTTTTTTTTTTTTTTTTCAGACATTTATAATTTCTAAATATAAAAAGCAAAGGTTTGGGAATGTTTATGCTTTAGTTCCAGTTTAGTGATGAGGATGATGATGGTGATGTGACATTCGTTTGCTGTGTTGCATCATTCATAATGTCTCTGATATAATTTTGCTCGCAGGGCAATGGGATTTTAATAACCTTCTCTGGTAATAGTGAAGTTATGATTCTTCTTCTTGCTGAGTCTTATATATATATATATATATATTTAATCCACTTAGAATTGTAAGCCTCCTATATATGAATGAGTAGAGGACACCTGTTTACTGTTTTTGCCCCAGACTCACATGGGACCTGATGGAGCGTGCTGGGAAATATTGAATGAGCTCTTAAGCATTGGCAATCAATGAAGACATTCACCCCACTGGTCACTGTCAGTAATTTATGCCATGCTATAAAGGTGGATGCAGGATTGTTTCTCATATCTTACCACTTATATCAAAACACTGTTATTGATGGTTATTGAGAATGTCTTAACTAGAATGCTGGTCTTTCTTACCAAAATGATGCAGCATAGCGTTTGAATCTTCATTTAAGAAAGAAGATGCATGGCTACATGATGCATCATTTTACAGTTTGTTTTTTAAAGTGGAACTAAACAGCAACACTTACAGTTGCTCCTGCCATGCACTGTATGTCTCCCTGCCTCCTGTATTTTGTTTTGTTTTGTATTGATAGTGTTGTATTGATAGTGGGGAGTAGCTTTTACAGTATTTAGATACAGTGCTAGGGAAATGTTATTTAAATGAACACTTTATGGTGTGTATTAGTTTGGCATTTTACCCCAGGTGATTAATGACACAGAATGTGGGAAATTAATAGCCAAAATTATGTAAAATGTGTAGATTTTAGAAAGAAGATTCTGCACAGTTTTTGACATTGCTTACCGTAAGCCCTTTCCAACATTCTGAAATCTGCTGTCCATCTGTTAGTTAAGAATTTTCAGTGATTTTTTACAAGCATTTTTTCTCTATGATTTATTTAATTTAAGGCCAGATTCATACTGTTGTGATTAATTTGCCTCTCTGAACCCTCATAGGTAATCCAAAGATTTTGCACTTAACAATAACACAGGGGTGGATCCCTAACATTATTCATGGATAAGGCTCCGATTTTGGCACGATCATTTTTTAGTACATTGAATGGGCAAGGTGTGGCAAAAAAAAACAAGAATTCACGGAAAGGTCATCAAATGTAGATGATGATGGCAAAATAGATGCAAGCTAAATTCACACTTTGTTAATCTGGGTGGAGTCCACATCCCAAAATAGTGTATTGAATCTCAAACCGTTGCAAAGTTGTATATAAAAAGGAGAATCATTTGAATTTAACACAGTGTGATACCTCAAATGGTAGTTCTTTTTGAAAAATATTTCTAAAGATAAGGCGCATCCTGTTGTGTGTGTGTGTGCCGTACTGCTTAGCAAGTGCAGTTGGTAGCAGTACTGCATAATGGTTTTAAACAAGGGGGTTTGCTTGAAAGATCACTCTTCTGTTGTGGATCAAGACACAACGCTCCTGCTGTCAAGTTTGTAAATAAACTGTTTACATGTGGGTATAAAACAAGGTATTTTTATTTTGGAAACTATTTATTTGCTGGGGCACTGCAGAGTTAAAGGAAAAGCTAAATCAGAATTCTATTATTCCCAAAGCCAAACTCAGGAACTTTCCTGCAGCTGCTACTCTATCAGCGGCTGAGGTGGGTTTGAATTCTTGACATGGAAAAAAGGTAAAAATCGTTGATCTGAAAAGAAGGGGATTATAGGACCAAATGTGAACCCTGTAATGCTGCAAAAATATAATAAATAAATAACAAGACTCATTTGGTCTTTAGAAAGTGTCTGAGCTGCAGATTTCATAAACCAATTGATAAAAAAATTCTCTTGCTATCTATCCACTGTGCATTTCAAGACCCAAGCTGTTGATATTTTTTTCTTTAAAAAATGTCGTATGACTGTTTCTGTGCTTTTCTTTTATGATTTTAGTAATCTGAATGAAGACCAAAAAAATTTAACAATCAGTTGAATGGATAATAGTGGTTGAACAATGAGGCTTTCCATTAATCTTAATCGCAGCAGTTACAATGTGCTGATGAATTTAATGCGCAATATTATTACCTTTCCATAGATAGTTAAAAAATAATGTATGCTGAGGAGTTCTTCCTATTTATTGACTTGAAGTGAAAGGTCTTTTTTAACTGACAAGCTGCTTCTGTGTTGTATTTTTTGTATCTGCTTCATAGCAGTCTGAGTACACTATGACATCACAATCACATTCTGTGCTTGTCAAAGATGTCGATGCGGGTTAGCATGAGAAGAAAACTTATTAAAAAGCAATTGCCTCGTTGTATTTGCCTTGCGTACAAAATGATTCAGGGAAACACCCCAAGAACAGCACAGAGATGTGCAATTGAAGCCTCTGTTTGTTTGTGGGCTCTGCCTGGGCTTCACATACTGCTCTGTTCCATATGGATGCTGTGAACCTGTGTATTGGGGATCAGCTTAACAACTACAGTATGGTTCTGTATGTGTAGCAAGTATGTGACTTGTGTGTTGAAAAGCCTGTTATACAGCCATACTGGTGGTGCAGTGTTATTGGACTTCTTAAAAATAAAAATTTAACTTTTTTTTTTTCTTTAGTGATATATTTAAAACTATAGGGTCTAACTTGTGATGTGTACAACAATGTGTACTATTTCTAAACATACTGTAGTATTTACTGTCAAATTCTGCTGACTGCCGCAGTATTGCGATGGGGTCTCCAGTGTGCAGCCAAGCACACAGTGGGGATTGGAAGGGTCCTTCATTTTCTTTTTCTTTTTCTTGCCACTAAAAAGTAAAGCAAATCCCATGCTGTGTCTGATCAAAACGCTGAACCTTTCAATTAGCAGAGTCCACATGCCAGCTTGCCAGCGATTCAGCAGAACACACGTCTGAAAGCGAGCTTGCACACCTAAAAGGAGACCTTTACATTCAGTGGATGCTGTGTATAGTACTTGCCCTTTTATCCAATTCAACCCCGATCTGTACTTCAGTGCAATGGCAGAAGCCAGTTCTTTTTTTTTCCCCACTAAGAAAACTATGAATAAATTGTTGGAAGGATGAAGCTTCCTGACCTTTTTGTTGGTTTTATCTCAATGGTTAAGAAGCCCTTGTCTATCAGTGCTGAATTTAAACATGCTCTCATCATACTAGTGTTGTTAGCGTTGTTGAGGAGATAGATCAACAGTTGTCGAGCATGTTGCCAAGAAAAATAGATGTGAAGCTGCTGTGCTCTCCGTAGAACTTTCGGAGTTCAAAAGTCTTTCGAATATCTCATACATAGAAACCAAATATATATATATATATATATATATATATATATATATATATATATATATATATATATATATATATATATATATATATATATATTGACATTGAGAAAATAGACATTCAGTGGGTGTGGGAACATACCCTGAGCAGTAAAGGGTTAAAATTGCCAATGGTAGCTGAAAACCAATTACATCATCAGCTAAAATACACTTGTTTAATGGTAGTTATGATGTTTTCATGGTAATGTGCTTGTGTGTGTGTTTTATTTAGTTTTTGAAGGGGAGTATAGACAAACAACAGAATAGACACATTTTTAGTAAGACATGAAATATATGAACATGTTGTTATTGTTTTTTTTTTTTTTTTAAATTTTAATAGTGCACTTGATCCCTACAACAGCACTAAAAGAAGATCGACAGAATGTGAAAAGCAGGAAAAGGATAATCCCAGTACCACGCACTGAGCCTCCAGTAATCGATCCAGTTTATGAAGCCTATGCATACTGTAACATCCCCAACAACACAGAGCGTGGCATGGAAGGTAAATATATAGCAATACAATTTTCACTTGCTTTCTGGGCCGGTGTGATTGATTCGGTGTTTGTTCAAACTGATAGCTGTGCTGTAGGTGTGAATAATGATAAGGATTCATGCTTTTATGCAGCGTTTAATTCTAGATGTTTAAATATGCTTATGACTGCAGTACATCTTTGCACTTGTTTACTGTTCACATAATAGGGTCTAGTATGTTTTAATTTTCTGCAGGCTTCCACATGAAACTATATATCTTAACTCACTATATATACATAGTTCCCGTCTTGCTTTAGAAAAAACACAGTTTTTAAACACACTTTAATTTAAACACAGCGTGTACTTTTTAATGTAAGATTGTTGTGCTGTTTTAGCCCCTTCCAATGCCCAATTTAAATGATCTTCCATATTCATTTTTTTCATGTTTCTGTGTTCAAAAGGATCTCTCTTTTATTGATTTTTTTTTTAACTACTGTATGATTTAAAACCTCGCCAGGATTTTTTTTTTCTTTTTTTTCACATTTAAAATAGCTTTAGTTCTTTGTCCCATTTACATTCTGCATTAAGTAGAACAGGCTATGTTTGCCCTATTTACAATCTATTCAGTAATCTATTCTCACCACTATTACAGCTGTATGGAAACAGGTTTAGCTTGAAGTAAATACCTCAATATGATTTACCTCAATCAAGTTTACAACAAACTGTTGAGTGTTAGAATCTGTCTAATATCACAGTGTCGGTTTTTTTCAAGCATGTGTGGAGGATGCACTCTGGAAATACTGTACTTAAAAAAGAAAAACACATGTATGTAATTATTGAAATACTTTCTGGCTTATCTATGTTCTAATACAATTAAGGAGGCAATCATGGTGTGTGTGTGTGTGTGCGTGTGTGTGTGCGTGTGCGTGTGTGTGTTTTTCTTAGGTCACAGTCCGCCTGATTACAAGTTATTGTCTGTCCAAGTGATGATCCGCCATGGTGACAGGTACCCGCTATACGCTATTCCTAAAACCAAGAGACCAGCTATCGACTGCACTCTGGTACCCAGCAGGTGAGTGCTCATGCAGTAATCGCTAGGGCATCACGCAATCAGAAAACAGAAAAGCAACACAGTAGATGCTGTGCTTACAGCCAAAAAGCTTGATTCACTGATTTGAAGGGTGAAGGACATCGTGTCAATACAATTTTTGAATTGGTTCCAGTAATGCGGTTCTCAAGTCAAAAGGTAGCACATGCAAGTTCTGCTGGCCACATTCTGTGCTTCATGAGTGTGGTGGGCAAATGGAAATTATCAAAGGGGAGATTTTATGCAAAGTTGAAATTAAAGCTTTGTGTTGTTGTATTCATCTGTGGATAGTGTGAATTGAATTATTGAATTATTCTGTTTCATTGAGGTCACAGACTACTTTTGCTTTTAACAAGCAGAGGCTCAAGCGTAGCTACATTCAGTATCAGTGTTCAGTGAAGTATTATGTAGTTTTATTTTGTATTTGCTATTGTGTCAATTTTCTTTCTTTTTTTTTTTTTTTGTTACAGAATTAAACCTAGGTAAATAAATAAATAGACATAAAAAATGTATTAAGATTATGAACTTTTACTGGGATCACATTAGCTCTGAGTGTGTGTGTGTGTGTGTGTGTGTGTGTGTGTGTGTGTGTGTGTGTGTGCATATTGTGCAATTTTTTTCAATGATACTTATGGTGTTTTGCCGCTGAACCGTCGACACGTAAACATAGGTATTGTGAAAAGGAATTTCAAGTCAATTTGCAGCTTCTTTGTACCAGCCACTTTTGTGTGCTCCACTACCAACTACCAGGCACTGAAAGAGATGACTGATTTAGTGCTGAAGCTACCTGTACATATCTTTGAAGCACGCATGGCTGATTGGACGTGCTTATGTCATTAACATTCTTGGCTGCTCTTCGAAGTATAGAAAGGATGCTATCAGTATTTTGTTTGAGTAAAAACAATATGAATTTAAAGCAATGCAAAGTACAGTGGTGCCAATTTATTTAGTTGTTATCTTCAAATATTTGAGAGGTCAACTTGTGGGTTAATTGTGAGTTATTAGTTTCATTAGAAATAACTAAGCAAAGCCTGCACTGCTATTCTAAAGGCTGGTGCCTGACCCTATCATTATTAAGTGGACACACTTGCAGTTGGAAATTTGTGAGAGAAACCTTATGAAAAGGCTATGATTTTGTCGGCAGGAATAGTTCTCTGGATGTCTTCCAATTTGAGCACAATGGGATTATTTTATTGTCTTGTATAATACATTTATAACATTCCTCACCCGGATGCCAAAAAGATCTACCAGACCATTTGATTAATGTCAGGCCAAAGCATATTATTAATCACTAAGCTTTGTTGAGGTTAAAAAAGATTTCAGTGTTTCATATTGGCATGAGGAATACATTTAGTGTATTTTTGAAAGTGGACGTACACACACACATGCACATTGGTGCGATACAAAAAGATAACAGAGAATACATTATGATTTCGGTAATTATCTTTAAAATGTTTTTTTCATAATAACTGGGGAAGGGGTAAGCTAACCACGGCAAAATCCCACACAGTATATAGCTGACAAAAAGTACAGCCTTAACAGTTAGAATGGAATGCAGTTTCTGCTGCGTTGGCTAGATCGTCTTGAAGTGGAATGTAAATATCTGTTATGTTTTCAGTAACGGTACTTTGAGCTTAGCTATGCTTTATACTACGTTTGGAATTCAGGATTTACAGCTTAACAAACTCTTGCTATTGAAACCCTGCAGCAGAAACCCTTGACATTTATATCCACTCTAAATATGTGTAGATTCAAAAGACGTTAGATTTTTTTTTTTTTAGAATGTTTTCTAGCAGCCCACTCGCTCATTCTTTTGCTACTTCTAAAATAATATAATGCAAGCGTTACAAAGTGTAAAACACAGAAAGTGTATTTTAATTCGACGCAGGTGGATAATATACTTTGTATATTGGTGGAGTCTTCCAGAATCCGTTCGCCCTTAGGGATATGTGGTTGAAACCGCATTCTTCCAGATGTGCAAAAAAAAAAATACTCAAGATCACCTTTTCAAACCAGGACATCTACAGAACTGCCAGTGTGAACTTTTGAATTTCACTCCTGCATCTCTGAATCCTCAATGTTAGAATTACTGCTTCAGTAATGCTGAAGTGCCAGGATTCAGAGACATGTCTAACCTCTATGAAGGCCAAATACGTGTTTTACGTGTTTTATTACTCACAGAGCAGCAAGAGGGGAAGCAAAGTGCGCTGCTGTGCCAAGAAAGTGTCAGATTGTAAACCGATTCCTGTTGGCAGCAACAGGACTGGATGAAAGCTGAATGTGTCCAATTGGGAGAACCTTTTAAAAAAAAAAAAAAAAAAAAAAGATATATATTGATATTAAGATATATATATACTGCAAAAGCATTCTTTCCTCAGTACTATCTTGTTTGTACCTCATGCTTAAAATCCTTTTTCTTGAGTATTATCAATATAACAAATCACCCTCTTTTGACCTAGAAGGGCTGTATTTTAATCAATTGTTGAAAGCTGCTTTTTTGAGAAAGTGTTTGTGCACCCTCTGGTGTTTGTCAGATAACATTACAAGCACATGTTATTTTGAACAGATTACAAAAATCACAAGTGGGCTGTGCACTGTCCCCTATGTAAAAAGGTCTGTCTGTAGTGACCACGCTAACTCCCGTAATCTCTATCCTATGCTCCAAATATCTGTAAAGACCACGAAGACTGTCACTTCAGTTAATTTTAGAATCAGACTTTTAAATAAATGTAAGGCAACTCAAAAGATAATAGTTTTGCATCACTTGCCAGGAAAAAAAGACACATGCAAACCCTTTATAAATTCACTAGAAAGAATATTTCCAGCACAATACAAATGCAACTGTTCATTTGTATATACCGTTCTTTTGGTCGTTTCATTATTTGGTAGCATACAGTGGAAGTGTCATAGATAACAAGAAAACGTTGTCATACGTATTTACTTTTTTAAAAATCAAAACCCTGGCACACTCGAGTTGCACAGCTCCTTAAAATACTTACTGCTTTGTATGAGCATAGTACATTTTTCATTGTATTTCTACTGTATTAACCGTGCATGAAGCGACACACTAGTTAGTTTTTTAAAAAATTATTATTACCTTTCTTAGCTGTCGCTACTGAAGTGAATCTGTCTGTTGCGTGGATGAAACGGTCAGCTGATGATCCCATTATATATAAAATGTTGTCTTCTTAAGGCTTTATTTCCAGACAAATATTCTGTAGACTGGTAGGCAAAACAATGTAAGCTGGTTAAAACGTGACTGTGTGCAGTGTTTGATACCACACACATTTTCAAACCTCAGCATTCATTAGAAAGTGCTACATCTTCTCATACCACCCTCCATGTTGACCTTTTTAATTTGTCCAAACAAATAATGTATTTTTGTCTTTTAGGAAACCTTCTCACCCTCGGCTGGCAGGTTTTCTAAGTCACATGTCCAAAGGGTCCAAGGGCCGCTTGGATAGCGTACTGAGAGGCCTTCCTCGCTTCCCCAGTCATCCTGTTTGTGAGATGGGAGAGCTCACACAGACAGGTACACTTCCCTTCCTCAATACAGCACAGCACAGCATATGAAAGTAAACTCGAAATTCCATGTCACGCACATCACAGTGGGATTAGGTATCGCAAAATATGACACTTATATTCTGTATAGTTTTAGTTTTCTAAGGATTTTATTTATCGTCAGTGGTTAAAAGAGAGAGATGAGACATCTGCATTATAAATGTTGGTGTCTATAAAAAGGTTGGGGGGGCAATGGTTCTTTACAGCTGAATGTCCTTCTCCTTCTCCCTTCTGATGAAAGGGTTGTATATTTCCATGCAAATGGTTTGCAAGGAGCTTGCTGACAGTGGTTTGATGAGGCAGATTAAATTTGCTGTGTCTATTAATCAATTGGATTGACTACATGTTGATTAAGCACCTGCAGCAGTTAACATCGAAACATCGAAGCCTGTAAGTCTGGCGAACTCTGTAGAGATCCATTTAGTTAACCCAAGACTTGATAGTCAATAACACAGCCTGGCAGTTTTAAAACTACAGAGATGCTATCCATTATTTTTTTAAGCACATGCCACCTGTATTCCTACAAAAGCAACAATGACTCCTGCTACCCAGCAGAGTGAGGTCTGGAATTTTAAATAGCAGGCAGAACTAAAACTTATTTACTTTCTCGCACAAAAAATTACCATCTACAGTATCTAGCACGGTCTGCTATGCTGTGGTGAAAGACTTGACTATTAGACCAACTTTATTTTTCACTACGGAAACATGTTTTCATTGTGATTGCTTCAGTATTGATCCTCATAACGCTAAACTGTCCTGTCGTATTAACTAGTCTGTTGGCTGAATCCCCAAAGCTCTTTTTTGATTTAAGATGACCAGTTTAAAATGACTGACCAAAAGCCTATACTTGTCAAGACTGCAACAGGTCTGTGTTTTATGTCCTAGAGTTTCTATATAACTGTACTGTATATATGTTGCCATGAAAGCAGAAATACATGAAGCATATTTTCTTCTTTTTGTTTGTAGGTGTTGTGCAACACCTCCATAATGGGCAGCTCTTGCGTGACACCTACATAAAGAAGCACAAACTTCTACCTGACAGCTGGACCAGCAAGCACCTGTATGTAGAATCAACTGGTAAGAGCCGGACCTTGCAGAGCGGGTTGGCTATGCTCTACAGTCTGCTGCCTGAATTTGATTGGCAGAAGATCTACATCCGCCATCAATGGAGCTCCATCTTCTGCTCTAGTAGCTGCGACTGTCCAATGAGGAACCACTACCTGGAGGAAGAACAGAGAAGGCAGTACAGCCTGCGTGTCAAGAACAGCCTCCTGGAACGGACCTATGTGGACATGGCCAAAATAGTCGGGGTACCCACGAGGCAGCTGAGGGCCTCCAACCCTATTGACTCTCTCCTGTGTCACTTCTGTCACAACATCAGCTTCCCTTGCACACAGAACGGTTGCATTAGCTTGGAACACTTCAACGTCATCAAGAGCCACCAGCTAGGTGACGAGAAGGAGAGGCATGAAACGAAAGTGTACTACAGGTACTCCCTGCTGGCCTCCCACCCTATCTTGAACCAGACTGTGACGCGCATGCAGAGAATCGTAGAGGGTCGGAGCGAGGAGGTCTTTGCCCTCTTCTCAGCCCATGACGTTACTGTAGCCCCTTTGCTAGCTGCTCTGGGGCTCTTCGAGGCCAGGTTCCCCAGATTTGCTGCTCGGATTGTCTTTGAACTGTGGCAGGCCCCCAAGGACAAAAAAAGCCTTTTTGTTCGTGTTCTTTACAATGGCGAGGATGTCACTTTCCAGACCTCCTTCTGTCAGAAACACAGCAGACATTCCAGCCAGCCTCTCTGCCCTTTCCAGAACTTCATGAATTTTGTGAAAAAGGACATGTTTGGCATCTTTAACAGCACTAATTATTATGACGCTTGCCATAGGCGGGCGTTTTAAAGAGGTGTCGCTGTAGAGTAAAACAGATGTAAAGTTGTAATACTTTATTGCAACATTGAAATTGGTCATATTGCTTTTTAGAGCTGTATTGGCCTTTTTTAATTCCTGGAAATCAAAGATGATTTATATAGCTGACCAGCAACTGGATTAAAAGATTTTAGATTATGCTACAGATACAGCATACTAAATCTTAGTCTATATCACACACTGTTTTCACTTTATTGTGTCCTGGGATGAAGTTCAGTTTTCTGGATATAAAAATCATGTTTTTGTCCGCTGTACTACAAGAAAGGGACAAGAGAATAACCAGTAATATTCACAGGCATCCCTGGAAAACTATATGGAACAGTGGAATTGGTATTTAGTATTGTGTAATGCACACTACAGTTGTACCAACCTTAAATCATCCTTTGCTATATATGTGCTGTTTTTTCTGCAGGTCTTCACATTATACTGTAATGGTATAACATGGTGTTTAGTCCATAAGCTGTAACTAATTCATGTATACCTTTATCCTCTACTAGATCTTGTAGAATCCTGGTTATTAGTACTTATTTTGTGGGTACAATCAGAGAACCACAGGATCAAGTGATGTACTAATAAAGGCCTTTTCATAAATGGGAAGTACTTTTTTAAATGTTTGGCTCTCAGTGGTTTGCAATAGAACCATAACAGGCCCAGATACCTCAATGACTGCAAGTCCTACATCTGGCTATTTAGTACACAATGTGCAACTGCTTTCTAAAACACAGAGGGAGAGTTACCGGTTTACTGGAATGTATTTATCTCAGTACTCTTACTGTACTTCTGAAATGGGTCCTTACTCCCAATGCAGTAGCTGCCCTTTTATTGGAACAGGCTTCAACCACAATTGATGTATTCAATGGGGAAGACTTTTAAAATCCTGGCTATTATGGTAAATGTAATCCTGATCTTTTTTAATTTGTAATGTTAGTGATTTCAACTGCATTCCAGCTATCTAGCCAGTGTTGTTTTTTTTTTTTTTTTTTTTTTTTTGGCAGTATAATAATTCATTTCAACACATGAAAAAAAAAATATATATATATTTGTATGAATAAAGAGCATTTGAGTTTGGAGTTCTTGGAGACTTGTTTGCTTTTATTATTTATTTTAAGTATCTTCTTAGTGCTGTGGTTTATTCTACAGTCTATACAGTATTTTATAGATAAATATGACAGTGAACTCAGTTAAGCACATTCAGTGGTACAGGGGTGTTACTTAGACATATACTTCTGTTGTAGTAATTTTACAAAGCTGGCCCAGTGCAATGACCTTCACCTCATCTCTGAGACTATTTAACATGGTGACTTCATATATGCAAAATGTTGGTGACCATGATATTGTCTTAATATCTGTTATTTTCTGGTCTTTTGTTTTTAACATGACATTTAAGTTTCGTGCATACAGAAAAAATAACACTTTCCTAATAAATAAATAATTATATTAAAAAAATGTCATTCAATATTGGACAACTTTACACCTCTGAACAGATCCATATAAAGATTCAGTTTTGTTTTGACTTTTCTCCTCTTTTAAAATGTATAATACATTAGACTGCTAGGGGGGAAAAAAGCTTTCAAGAGCCCAAACATACCTATGCATGTTTATTATGTTGTGTTTTTTTTTTACATATATTCAAAAATAAAGAAAGTGTCGCTGCAGTATTGGCTTATGCAACATTTGAAATGCATCTTTTCAGTATATGCTTTTGACATCCATTGAAGAAGAAAACCCTTTTTTTTATGTCATTATTTGGATAAATTAATATTTTATGTAGTTAATTAGCAATGGTTAGCCTGGCTTCCAAGTTAATTGAATGTGAAAGATAGAATGTGCCACACTGACTTGTAAATTGTATTTCTTTTAATGTGTTTAATTGAATTTAGGAGGTAAAAGGAAATGAAAAATACATTTTAAAAAGTTAGCAGAAGCACTTGGTATACTGTACTTACTGAGATGTGCATGCTGTTATTATGTGCTGCCTTACCATTCAAAGAGAAACAAAGTGTTTTATTGACTTAATTTAAAGGTCCGGCAAACTAGTGTTATAATCCATTATCCCAGTGGGACATCTTGGTGCATTGCTGCTGCCTTTAATTCAGGGTCTTTGCAAATCACTGTATGTTTCTGATCATCTTTTTTAAGGTCAACTTTCTTACTTGCCTTGATGAAATCATTGTGGTATAATGCAATTTCTTTTAGCCTTGCAAGTGCTTTAGCACAAACCTACACAGCAAGGATACACTGCAAAGTAAGCACAGAGCATTACATGCACGATTGAAACCAATTTGTAGTTATAATCCAAGCAGAAAACACAACTGTGAATCTGGGTAAAAACTGATCCTACAGTTTATGAATAGGCACAGGGCATTGATGTTCAATTGTTTCTCGTTTTTTAAATACATGCATTTCACAATTCATGTCCAAACCATAGATTCTTCTTTGTTATGCTCTCTCTCCGCCTAAACACTGGCATCACCTTAGTTCTGAGGAAGCCATTGTTGATGTGGAGGTGGGTGGATCCCTCTGGTGAGTGAGTGATATCTAAACCCTTGAATCCTTCCATTGTTGCTGCTGGCCTCTTTCCGGCAGCAGGCTTGCCAAGTGTTAATCAAAGAGACCCATTTTGTGCTGTGCTGGGGGGCAGCTCAGTGCATCTGCTTATCACTGGTTTGAAGGTTGAAGGTCTGCCAGGTCTACAGTGACTGAAAATCATTTCCATCTGTTAAATGGACAGGGGTGTAACCTGGATGAAACAAGTCCTGTGTAAATCTGCTGCACATCCCAAAACCTGCATGACTATTTGCCCTTTAACCTTTTTAATGAAATCCTGTCCCTGACGTTCTGTGATGGACACTTCATTTAAACCAGTACTCTGTGGTATTGCAATAATGGCTCATTATGTATGTGGGCAGGTCCAGTTTGCCTCTGTAATTATGAGCTATAATGAACACTATGCAAACACATAACTCCAGTGCATCATTGTTCAGGTCTCAAAAGAAAGGCTTTATAGAGATTAGAGAGGACTTCAGAGACAGACACAAAATCAGTAAAGTCACTGAGTAAGAAAAATGTAATCTTTCATTGTAATGTAAAAAGACAGATTGATGGGCAATGCCCAACAAATAATTGAATGTGCAATTGAACTAAAATCCCACAATGCAAGATTTTCAAAGTCTGGAGGATTTACAAGAAATATTATTGCTGTTTAAAAGTTATGTTGAATGATAGTCAAGGGCAGCCATGCTAATGCATGTCAGACCACCACATCTATCACATCTGATCAGAATTATGCTAATGCACCTATCTGGTGTAGGTGAGTGTCTGTATATATCTGAACCTGTTGTGACTTGATATGGGCAGAGTTCTTACCATTAGTAAGGTAATACACTGATGCTGATTTATTGGTATCTGATGAGATTTGTTACACTTTTCATTTCTTGGTATCATAGAGGATAACTTGATTTGTTTGTTTATACAGGTGATAAATGCAGCTACAGTTTAAAATTGCTTTTACAGGGGGTGCCTGCCAGCAACAATAGCTTACATAAAAATAAATAATAGCTATTTAGCTAATGACTAAAACAATCAAGTTAAATGACGTGCTTAGTACCGGTCATGGAGTGGTGTGTTAGTGGCTCAGTGCGAGGCATACTGTCTGGTCTTGAAGCACTTGTCTGAATAATACAGTCATTCTATAGTCATCAAGAACCTGCAGGTTTTAGCTGAATTGCCTATGAGATGGATTATTTCCCCACCCACGTATGAGCTTTTATGTATTTCAGTGATACTTTGGTAAAGTCCTGCATAGGTGGGATCCCAGAGGTTCTTGTCTGTAAAGGCATGACTGTGTGGTGTGCAGGGTGGGCCGTGCAGCCTGGGGAGCGCAGGTTTGCAACATGTTGACAATCTTGGCTGGAAATGCAATGGAGTGCTTCATATGGGTCCTAGGGAGCTCCTATGGGTTGGGGATGGAAAACTGTCAGGGGCTGCTTCACCTAACTGTGCTGCAGCCCTTATAATTCACGTGCAAGGTCAGTTATTACTGCAGAACTTCACCTTTAAGTGAGTGCTCAGATAGGTTACCCGAAAAGTCATCTTCAGGTAAACACAATTATTTGAACAGTACACAAATGCTGCTCATTAAAAGGCTGTGCATTGCAGTAGGATATTCACGGATGTTATCAACGCATTTCTTGGAATGAATTTAAGAGCAACCAATAGCAGATGAAGCCTGATAGATAATACAATTATAAGCTGACAATGTGTGGGAGAAGGGAAAGACTACCCTGTTCTCTGGCATGTGGTGTTAGATGCATCTGGGCAGCATCTGTTTATGTTTTGAGTAGGGATGCTGAATCCAACATGCGACACGTGAATGTTTTTTCAAAGACTTTAATGAATATAAATGAAATGCTGGTACAATATGTATCCAATTATAAATAATACAAAATTACAATTGTTTATAATTCAGTGAATGACTTATAACTAAGAATAGACTTGATCTGATAGAACATGTGATTTAGTTTCTAGACAAGTGACAGAAGAAAATGTTGAAAAATGGAAGTAAAGTGGGCTACTTATTTATTACTTACAACTTATTTCCTGAGTTCATTAAAATGTCAAAAAAGAAAAAATGCAAAGGAGATTTCTAACTTCATGTAAACTGATCAGTTATTTTACAGGTACCAGATATGTGAGAGTAAAGTCAGACACAGTAAAATGTATAAAGGCACAACTGTGATTATCTTTTATCTTCATCTATGTTTCTGCCATTGGGTCAGTTTATATACAGGATGTGGCCACTTTGTCAGGAATGGGAGAACTCCATACCCAGTCCACTGTTCAGGTGACTTTCTCTTTCACCCTGTCTGAATTCTGTGAGTTATAGTCTGCGTATTGATCTGTTGTCTTCTTCCATCAGTCTCCAGCCACTTCCAGCCATACACAGACCACTCAGCATCAGGCTATTAGCCATGCTTCCACAGTGGACCTTACTGCTCAGACCAGTCAGGTGCCCATTGTTCCCTTTCTAATGTGGCAGCTTTCTAGTTATTAACATTGTGAGGTTTTTTTTTAAATGAAAATCTTTGGATTCTGGTGACTAACTTGCTGATGCAGAGTAACAGTAATATGTACTGTATTAAGTTGCATATAAAGAGAATGGTGTTTGCCCTTTCACATTGACAGCACAGTTTAGGATTGACTAAACTGACAAAACTGGTATTGGTACGTGATGGTGTGTAATCAATGGCAGCTCAGCTATGCAAATCAAGCAGCAAATACAGACTTCCACATGAATCCTGACACAACATCTGTAAACAGGAGTAGAAATCAATATCTGTTGTCAGCAAAATTATTTATTGCTTATGACATTTATCTATTTTTCTAAGTATAACCTTCTAACATCTTATTATTTAAGTGGCAGGGATCTGTCACAACAAACACTGAGAAACAACCCTGAGGTTCCAAGCACTCTGATTGGCTGACACTCCAGCGCAGTAAGGGCTTGGATGTTTACAAGGATGCAGTTTGGAACTCTTGATGAACTTACTAGTAATCTATATGAACAGAACAGTAAACCAGCAACTCAACATTTTTAACCTTTTCAGTCCAGAATTATTTTTGTTGAGCTGAAGGATCATCTCCTTTATTGATGTTCTGACAGGACTGAAAGGGTGACTTTTAGTTGGAATATGCCCCACTATTCCCATCTCTGGTTTGGCATTGTGTTTTTTATCTTTCACAACAGAGCCTTGTGCCTCTTGTATCACCTACCATAACTACAACTGGTGCTTAAGGTTGCTTTCTTTCTTACATTGTATCCGTCAGTACATTATTGGTGGGATCCAGCACACTGATTTCGAGTTACTTTCCAGGGGTTATATTTATCAATCTTATGTACACACAAATTTCACTCTATATATTGCTCTTTTTCTGTACCGCAAACCATCCTAATATCAAGATAGAAACATGTAGCTTCAATGTATTACTTTATATGGTTAAGTTTACCATATATGGTTAATTGAGGGCGTTTTCAATGCAAATTCCACATACAAACAAATTTATTAACATTGATCGAGATTGAGACTTATCGACACCTAATATTTAAAATTGTGCGTACAAGTGCCTTACACAAGATTTATAAATCCGAATTTAATTGTGTGTGCGAACATTCTATAAGAGCCTGCTACACGCATTCTTTATTTCAGTGCAAATACCGGACTAACTATTGATACCGGGGGCTAAAATTTAAAGGTCATATATACTATAATATATATATATATATATATATATATAATATATATACTTCGACAGTCACATTTGGCTGTTTTTGTTGTGCAAATTTGCATTACTTCAATATTATAGCGATGGAATACTATATGTTTAACAGATGGAGGGTGACATTTAGAATGCTGTAATCTCATATTCTGGGTTTACTTTGAGATTATTGTAATGGGTAGCTGTGGTATTGGTAGATAAACTATACCTAAACTGTTTTTACATTTTAAATTCCAATAAACTACTCAGAAAATTAATGAAAGTTCTCCTTCCTGCAAATTAGATACCATCATAATGGTTTAGTTCCTCGCAGCCATTAAGGAATTTAATGTGCTTTTGCTGGTGTTTCAATATAGGGCCTGACAAGTACAGAAATCATATGGTCACCTTTTAAAAAACAAACAAAAAACAAAATCACAGCACCAGTGATGTTCTGTTATGACTTACTTGAAAACGTTTCCTGGGATTAACATACAATATGTGAGGTTAACCCAACTCATCTGCTATTTCCATTCTGCGTGTCAGTAATCTGTACCAGCTGCAATCCTTAAATAGTTGAGCGTTAAACCATCTTCAAGCTGGGTAACAGAGTATAAGCATTTACTTTCTTGTCCACTAGAGGGTGAGATGGGAGCACCCAGGACCTTCCCACTACCTGTATCTCAGTAAAACTGAATACCATCTATTTTAATCACACAGACCTGAATAAAAAGACAAAAATATGAAATAAACATGACAGTGAACTCCTCGGCTCCAGTCCAGTGTCCGTGTCATTGATACAGGCAGGGTTTTCATGGCCAGCCCCCAAAAATGTTTAGTTTTTCTTGAGTGTGCCAGAAGCTGGAGAGGTGGTCCTGGTTTTCAGCAGTTAGAATCGGTCGGTGCTTTAAAATAAACATTTGCTGTGTTAATATGGCTGGTGCTAAGAAGGGGTAAGAACGTTGTTTTGAATCTTGGTTAGCACTGCTTGGACTGGTATGAGTCAGCTTTGAGAGGGCTGGGAGGTAGGCTGGAGGTGGGGATGTTAAGGTTATAAGTCCTTTAGGGACCTTTAATGATCTGTTTTTGTTTTTTTAACCTTGTAATAACAGGCCTCCAATTGGATAGTTTTTCCTCCTGGGGCAGGCAGAAGCACACAGCCTGGTTGTTATCTACAGCAAGGAAGTGGAGAGTTCCTCCCTCCCATTCGCAACATCTTCATCTGGGCTGGTTTTACCCTCATTTAATACTGCTGGAGATTCTGTGCACTGTCCAGGAAATGGCTTCTCCTAGCCGTGCTCAAAGTGAGAAATGGATGTGGAATACCGGCATGAGGCATTGGGTCAGAATGGCTGATCAACTGAGAAGCTTGCCACCTGAGAATTGAAATGGACAGCACTGCACTACAACTGCAACCAAAGCATTTGGTTCCCAAGTCAATCGGTTACAATTAAATACACAAAACAGCACAGATACTGTCCATACTGTGGGTGTAGCCTTCTGATCTCATGGTAGAGGGCCCATTAAAATGGGAAACAGAGTACAAAAATTCCCCACATTTTTTTATGAAGGAAAGCAATTGATCTCCACAGCATGTCTCCTTCTTGTATGTTTACTTGATTTTGTCTGCTGGGGTCACTGAGTGATAAGCATTGTATCTGGCTGGAGATACTATAGTCAGCCACAAATATACATGGAAAGCATCATGCAGCTTCTGGAGTGCAAGGTGGGTGTTAAAGGTGAACCATGCCTCCCCCCTCTCCCCTCTCTCTGAACTGCTCCCAAATTGCTTTCTTATCAATTAAGTCAATTAAGTTGCTGTTCTATCAGCTTTTAAGGTGACGGTGGCTGCATAGTAACTTGACCCATAACCGTGCACATTCAGAGGCAAGGGTGGCTGATAATGTTTGACAGTCTGTGATGACAGAGAAGTGCCACATGGAGCTACCCTGCAGACAGGGCCACAGGATGAAGCAAAGGAACCATCACTGGGAGCTGCAGCACTCACCGCTGCTATTCTTCACCATGTAAAGTGCATGGTCATTTAGCATGCGTTCCCATGTGATTAACACTCATTACCAGGATTGGGGTATTTAAATTTAAATTTTCCAATTGGAGCTGGAGCTGGAACTGGAACTGGAATTGATGTTCAAAAGGAATTGGAATTGGAATTGGAATTGATGTTAAAAAGGAATTGGAATTGGAATTGATGTTAAAAAGGAATTGGAATTAGAATTGGAATTGGAATTGATGTTAAAAGGAATTGGAATTGGAATTGGAATTGGAAATGGAATTGGAATTGATGTTAAAAAGGAATTGGAATTGGAATTAGAATTGGAACTGGAATTGAAGAACAGGAATTGAAAAGAGGCCTTTACTTTTTTGTAAATACTTCTACATATCATACAATAGTTTGTTCATTATTGACAACATACTATTCTTTAACATTTCAAACAAACTTACCTTTTCCTCTTTTTCATTGACACCTACAGTATCTGAACAAATTTGGCCTTTGAAACTGCCCAGGTGAATTATAATAGAGTCATTATACCATGGTTCCCAGCTAGGTTTTATGGCATTGCATAATTAATAATACTCCAGCTTTGAAAAGGTCTGGGGATAGTAAATCTACAGTAGTAATCTTCAGCACAAATTACATTTTCATTTTTTCTTTGTTTTATTTAGCCTTTTAAGATCATTAAAGGAACACTGAAAAAGGTGCTTCTTATTTCTATGTGTAGATTTGTTTTATTATACCAGCCAGTAGTAATATCAGCTAGTATGTGAAGATTGTAACAATAAATAGAAGGAGCAGTCCATTAGCAGGGTCTTAATCACAATACAAAAGAGCTGGGCTCACCTGCACTCGTGGCTTTAGAGCTTTTAACCTCCTCTCATCTCACAGACAGGGAACAGGACAGAGTCGATAATAGCAGTGTATCACACAATACTGCCCGTTACACAGGCAAGTACACGCAAGCAAGAAATATATAGTAAAGCTGTGAGTTTTGGTTTACCTTTCTAAGCAGATATACATACTGAGTCTGTATGATAGTTACCCTACTTGCCATAAGGTTGTAAAGGCTGCCTAGTTTGAGAGCCAGTGTCCCCTTCTAATCATAATCCAAATTCCCTACCATCTGTTAGAAAATGTAGATCTAAAAGGGTTTTCAACTTGGTTAAATAGTGAAGAATAGAATGAATTCAATTGCTGAGTCCTACTTCATTTCCATACTATTTCAAGGAATGATCAATTAAGACGGATATGTCCGCTAATATAACACTGTGTAACAAATGTTTTTTTTTTTTTTTTTTTGTTTCTGGGTAGTAAGTGTTATTTCCTAATTGCTTATGCCTCAAAAGTATAGAAAATGGCTATTATTCCCCACAAACTTTGCTTTTGTGACCAGGACAGTGATATTTCAAAATAATCACTATTTCCAATGGGAAAACGGGCAAATGTGTGTCTTTTCGTTCACATAAAGTCAGAAAAAAATAACATATGAATCCAAATTAATATGTATTTATACTAAAGTAATACAAAAATGACTACAAAAGATTTAGAAGTGAGTAGTTTTTCCAGATTTACGATTATACTGTATTTACAGTATAATCGTAAATCTCGAAAAACTTGGAAATAGTGATATTTTGAAATATCACTGTCCTGGTCACAAAAGCAAAGTTTGTGGGGAATAATAGCCATTTTCTATACTTTTGAGGCATAAGCAATTAAGAAATAACACTTACTACCCAGGAACAAAAATTGTGTTACATAGTGTAATTATTAAAATCATTCTAACTTACTAAAACCCCATTGGAATCGTCAAAGAAAGCCATTATTTTGTGAATCTTGCACGAACCTAATCTATAATTGTTGTAACTTAAATCCCTATCGGCTTTAACATCAAGCGCAAAAGTGCCTTGTTTTCCCTAATCAATATTTATCTCTATTTCTCTGAGTTAAACCCATGTGTCTTGGTGCATGTAAATGGGTTGATCTTAAATCTAAAATAAATAAATAAATAAATAAATCGAAGTGCAATTATGAATAAGCCCATATTTCTTATACTTTAAGGATTTTACAGTAAGCAACATTTTAATTTCTAGTCACCATTCACAGGTACCACCTACAGTGTTAAAAAATAGAGATGAGTGCTGACATTTTCTGAATGCCATTTAAAATACAACAATCTACTGCTAACTTAAATCCTTGCTACCAGAGAGGATTGTGTTGCTACATGTGCCTAACTTTCCAGTCTAGTTCCATTTAGAATCATCAGTATGCCTGCTGCTCTAATCATTAAGACAATGCCTTGAGTACATCATTCCAACCAGAAATCCTAATGATTGCTTGTGCTGGTTAATAACTTGGAACTCTTGGATACACTCTTGCAATTTGGAAATCAGACAAAAAAAAAAAAAAAAAAAAGAATTTCCCAGATGTTGGGCTGATAGCTGCTTATTTATTTAAGTAAATAATGAAATCATTAACCTATAAGTTACTGAATCTGTTTGATTTATGACATTTCGTATTAGCAGCCATTAAGAAAAAAATCCTGATTATTAATCCATTTCTCAAAAGCAACCAAATCTCTGCAAGTTGAGTTTAACCATTACCATGTCATTCCATCAATTTCTATGAAAGGATAATTCTTCTGTGTAGTCCCCCGTGCTATTAATTAAAACTGAAGAATGACTGGCAAAAATGTATTACTTGAGCACGTGTTGAGGCCTGTGTCCTTACCATACAACTCTGGACTGCTTGAAGGCAGGCCCACAGGTGCCCAACCAGTAAGCTGAGGACACCCTGGCCGACTGAAGCCCTCCCTACCCCAGGTGGAGCTCAGCCAATTGTGCACTGGACCCTGGGAACTTAGACCAAACTTTTTAAACTCTAGGACTTTAATATTGAATCCAGCTTCTTATACAGTATACATCTCTCCTGGCCATTCTTTTAACTCCAAATTGTTAATTTCTTCATGGCTTTACCTGCAGTAATCTGGTCTGCTGCTTCTGTACAGTAGTTGCCCAAGTGACAGTACTAGTGCAGTGGAGCAGACAGTGCAGCATATATCCTGCTGGGCTGCCACTATCTCCCTCGTGGCTCAGACAGATCCATCACATTATATAGAGATAAACCCCCTATGAGAATATACAAAGCAGTGTGATAGTCATGGGGGCAAGGCCTGCTTTAGTCCTGCCCTTATCTGTTCCATCGCAGAGAAGGAAACTAGACGCTGTGGCACACACCCTAGGGAAACCGTTATTCACTCTAATGTTTCCTGCAGGGGATTATTCAGATTTGAACCATGTGTACTGTAGCAAAAGGGCTCTTGGCTTGTATCCCTTTGCGCCTTCTTAAGTAAGGAGGTGGTCCTGTCCCTGCTTAGGTGCAGAAGGCACAGAATGAGCAGCCTCTGTTGAGCATTAACAGCTTCTGATTGCTCCATGACCTACTTTCTTAAGGATTGAAAACACAGTTGTTGAGACAAGCCCTTGGAGAATCGACCTGTTCAAAGTTCAGACCCACTTTAAATGAATCATCAAGAAAATCAAAACAAATGGTAGAGTGATTCCCCTCAGTTACTATCCTCAGTTAAAAAGTAAATTCATTTGATTCCGATAGCCATAAGTCTACAATATGAGCACACTTACATGCACGCACACCCACACACGCACGCACACCCACACACGCAAGCACACATGCACACCAACACACACTCACATGCACACGCACGCACATATGCACATGCACACACGCACGCAAGGACACAGGCCTCAACACGTGCTCAAGTAATACATTTTTGCCAGTCATTCTTCAGTTTGAATTAATAGCACGGGGGACTACACAGAAGAATTATCCTTTCATAGAAATTGATGGAATGACATGGTAATGGTTAAACTCAACTTGCAGAGATTTGGTTGCTTTTGAGAAATGGATTAATAATCAGGATTTTTTTCTTAATGGCTGCTAATACGAAATGTCATAAATCAAACAGATTCAGTAACTTATAGGTTAATGATTTCATTATTTACTTAAATAAATAAGCAGCTATCAGCCCAACATCTGGGAAATTATTTTTTTTTTTTTTTTTTTGTCTGATTTCCAAATTGCAAGAGTGTATCCAAGAGTTCCAAGTTATTAACCAGCACAAGCAATCATTAGGATTTCTGGTTGGAATGATGTACTCAAGGCATTGTCTTAATGATTAGAGCAGCAGGCATACTGATGATTCTAAATGGAACTAGACTGGAAAGTTAGGCACATGTAGCAACACAATCCTCTCTGGTAGCAAGGATTTAAGTTAGCAGTAGATTGTTGTATTTTAAATGGCATTCAGAAAATGTCAGCACTCATCTCTATTTTTTAACACTGTAGGTGGTACCTGTGAATGGTGACTAGAAATTAAAATGTTGCTTACTGTAAAATCCTTAAAGTATAAGAAATATGGGCAGTCCTCCGAAGTTGTAGCTCTGAAGGTAGCTAAGATTCCAAATAAAAAAAAAAAAGTTGGTCTATTGAAGTGAACTAAATTAAATTCATCATAATGACTTTCCCTGATGTTTTCAATATTTCTGCAGACTCAAGAGACACACATGCACTGTTTGATTTTCATAAGTGTGGCACACTAATTCAATGTTTTACCCGGAGTATATAGATCTGTCCATGATTTAAATCAATTGCATGGACCCCAGTGCCCTATACAATCCAAGGACAATCAATTTGGTAACCTAGGCTATACATTTAATGTTAATAAAGGCCCTTGCACAAACTATACAATATTGTATCAATAGAAATTCACTGCTTGCTTCCTGTGTGTAGCCATTGTTACAACAGATATGTGTCAACCAGTAGAATGTAAAATATACATAATAAAAATAAATACGCACAAATATTATATCTACAGAGAATTTAAAACCAGAAAAAAGCTCTCTATCCGAGGAGATTCAAGAACTAACAGGTCACTAGAAATACTGAATGAAGAAAAAAAGTAATTAATAAACTGAAAACTCACTATTTTAATAATTAGTTACAATGTCTCAACTTCCACCTTCTTAAGATAGCATCTCTCTCTCTCTCTCTCTCTCTCTCTCTCTCTCTCTCTCTCTCTCTCTCTCTCTTTCTCTTTCTCTCTCTCAGAAATAATAAATAACTTTACAAGTAGGTCATTTTACTTTAATCTGCTCTGTACTCCATTCTGTTTGAACTTAGCAGATGTTGGAATTTCCTTGACTTTAAAGTAAAGGTCGTTGCTGGGTTTCTTTTGGCTCTGCCAGAATGCAGTTATGTAACTCATATTATTGAACTCGAATCTAAACAACATTACCTGACTGTATCATTGCTGTTTGAGGTGCATTATGTACAGGGCTGAAGCGGTAACCAAATCAGCTTTACTAAATTGTGGAAGCCTGGCCTATGACATTCTACACACAGTACTTTTGAGTATGTTGATATATTACATTTCTATTGAACACTACCGCTGTTTGACATCATAACAAAAGGAATATTTTAGATTGGAAACACGTTTTTCACATTTTCTGATTGTTTTGGATTGAATTCCAGAGATTTATTTTTCTTCTTTTTTTGGGGGTATAAATAATGTTTGCTGGATTTCTGGAAGAATCTTAATTGACTGCTGCTGTTTTTGGAACATGTTTGTTTTTTTTCAGGATATACTTGTTACTGTGTCACAGTGGTATCATACATTTAAACAGGGCTCAGTAAACTTACTCTGAAAATTAAAAAAAGACTTCAATTGATAAATCAGCTGAGTCTAATCTCCTTCATATCAGTTCTAGGAGCAGCACTTCAGTTTTTTGTCAGCAAGTTCCTGACTGCAATAATAATCTCTTGCAAAGTACGCACTGAGAAGGAAATATTTTACATGGCAACATTCATTTTCCACCAGTCAAGCAGTTCAGAATATAGGTTTCTTTGCGTGAGGGGAAAGTTACAGAAATAATTACATGTACTTTCTTAACACCTGGTACAATCAAAGTTTATGAACAATTGTGAAACTTAATGGAGAATTGTTTTACCGTGTTTTTTTAATGTGTTTTATAATTTATTTATTTTTTGTTATTTTGTTAAAATTGGTAGTACAATGTGTCATTGTATTTGATGTTAATCGTTAGCAGAAATCACATGCTAAGACAGAATTTCATTTGTATTTGTATCTCTATACGCTGAAATTAATTCGGGTAGAAACCTTGATGGATTTCGGTACAAATTTTTGCAGATAGTTCTTGTAAAATCAAACTTTCAACCCTTTTTGTTGAGATCATGAGATAAATGATTTCAGAATCTAGACACAACACATTTTAACTATGCACATGGAAAAAGCTAATTGGATTGGATCCAGAACAAATTTCTAGGTTAACTTTCTAAATAGCAAATAAACAATGTGTCCTTTTAAAGCCAGTGTACAGTGGCACTCAACATTAATGTATACAAATGTTATATCCCAGCAAGACAGCAAAAAAGTAAATTGAAAAATACTCAGTTCTCCTCAGTTCACTTTGAAATACATATTGTATATTGCCTGTTAGAACTATCTGGATATGACAGGCATGAATGGTTCTTTATTATTATATATCACATTTCTTTTCTTCAAATTGTATACTATATATGTATTGTGTCGCTCTCGGTTTTTGGAAATCAGGGTTTGTTCACAATCTGTGACTGACCTTCCGGTGATGAAAAAAAAGATGTAAAAATCTTGATTGTATTTCACTGTCCAGGGAAAAAAACATTAGGCTGCAAATTTGCTCCTTTGACTTTAAAGAGTCACTGTGGCTTTTGAGCTGGCCTATCTGGCTTTAAACTACTGCAAAGATCAGCTGCAGATCAATACAATCTAAATGGTTTATGTGCTGCAAAGCAAAAATTGGTATTGCTTTTCTTAGCTTTAGTATCTTCTTCTGAAATGGAAAACTCAAGATAGGTAAACCATAACACTTTTTTTTTGGGGGGGGGGGGTCAATTGTTAACCTTGTAACATTTTCCAAAGCACATCCAATAATTTTCTTAGCAAAAGGGGATGTGGTCATTTGCCTCTTGTTCCAAAGAAACCTTATAGACCTATTTTATACATTTTCCCAAGTTCTAAAATACACAATGGGCCAGATTCTCATGGGATTAAAAATCACCACATAAACAGGTGTTTTTGGCATTTTTTCTGACTTCGGAGAAATGTAGTCCTGTGCACACCCATTCGTCCTTTTCTTTTCATCACAGATCATTTTCTGAGAGGTGCTCTGACATCGGGACCTTCTGTAAAATTATAAACTCAGGTGTCCTGTGTCTTTGTACTCCCATGCAAATTGATCATGTCGGTGTTATTAGAATTGATGCAGCATTTCTGGTTATTCAATTATATCATTTTATATTCAAATCACCTACATTGTTTTGACCTTGCCTTCAGTAGCATATATACTCTCCATTATATTCTACTTTGTAATTTACACTTCTTACATATTCTATATTTTCCTCATTTATATCTGTATTTTCCTGTTGTATGTGCCGATAATATCAAAGACCCTGTATCATTATTTAACTAAAGACAGAGCAACAAAGCACCAAACACAACTGCCTCGCTATGGAGCAAGGAGGCCAGTTATCATTTATGATGCAATGATTCTTTTTTACACAGGGTTTGGTAAGTGAGGCATGGAATACTTACATCCGTCTGTTTAACATCATTTGATATAGTTTCTAGATTACATATTGCATAGCATATTTGACAATTATTATAAGGGAGCTGTTCAGATAAAGAGAGAAAGAAATTGGCAAGCTATTTTCTTTTTCCTCTATGGATCACAGTCTATTTGAACAGTTGATCGTCCATAATTACAAAAAAAAACAAAAAACAGTAGAATAGTTAGCAAAAATAAAAGAAACGTAGTTAAATTTTTTTGAGAAATGTTTCCATAAAAAGTATTTTATTGAAGATATCGAGAAAGACTTCTGGGCAAAATGCTGGCTAAACTCTTCTGCTTAAACCTTGCTGACACAGAATTAAGGTGAAATTCCTGTGGGTCACGTGACACGTGAGATAACGAAGGTGGTGGATTACCCTTCAGCTGACTGTGCTTGGGGAACAGGACTGGAAGCTTACTGTGCATGGGGAACATGATTGGAATCAACACTGGAAAACTGCTTTTAATAAATGGAAGCTACAGAGTCAAGATAAACAAATCCCTTCCACAGAATCACCTGTCACAAGTGCTGTCTGAAATGGCTGTCTTAATCTTAATCCTTAGTCAAACATACAAGATGGGTAATGTATTTCAGATAAAGCCGAAATTAATTCTGAGAGGCTACTATCCCTAATCAAACAGTCCCAATTATTTTATTATTATCATTTTTCACACAGAGTGCAGTGTTTGCCTAATTGAATCATTAGAAGTGCCATTGAACTTAAAACGTGCCCTATAAGCTTAATATGCAACCCTCGTTCAACACGCCTGACTGTATCTGAAGCTTTTGTTAACAATCAGAAAGCTTTTTAGAGATCACAAAAGAACATGACAAAAATAACCATTACCCTTTTGCCTAATTTTTATAATTACTATTTGCATTTTGTCCCCTGAAGCCTTCTGTGATGTCTGTCATGTTCAAAAAAGAGAAAAAGAAAGAACAAAAGAAGAAAAAGAAAGAAAGCAGGGAAAATTGTAAATCAAAGTCAACACCATAATGAAGTGTGCGTGGGGAGTAATAACAGAATTTCGAGCACCCAAGAGAAAAAAAGAAATATTGTGCCCGATAATAGTTTCCAGTAGCTGTGTGATGTCAGTTTGTGTCACTTGAATTGTATAAGACTCACACCTCATTGGTTACTCAACCATGACAAGTGATGATGGGATCCATACCAGGCCTCAGAAACTGTCAGTTAAAGTTTCTCAAGCAATAATAACAAAATACATTTTTTCAAACTTAAATCTAACATGAAAGTGCAATATTAGCTGCTGGCATGGTTCACAAGGTAATTTGTTCCATTGCTGTGAAAACAGCAAATCACCATGGCAACAGAAACTCAGACAAGTTCATCTGATACACTTTAGGTCGGCAGGATGAAGTGAAATGATAAATACTGGAAACCAGTGCGATGTACTTCATGGGTGCTGTTTTGACTCTCTTGAATTTTTTTCCACAGCATATTTGCAAGAGAGACTACAACAGATCGTAGCTCATTAATAAAATAGTCACCATACTAAGCCTCCCTGGTGAAGTTACATCTTATTCAAATTGTAGCAGGTTTCACTCTTTAAAAACTGGCAACATTTACATTAGAGTCAGAGGTCAGCGATACAGGACCCCGATTCTGGAGACAGATTGATTAATGGCCCGATGGCTTTGCTTTGTTAACTGGCTCTCCTAGAAACATCTGTTTATGACATATGTTGTGTGAACTGTGGGTGTGGAAAAGCAAATTGGCAGCAGTCTTATCAGAGTCCAAAGTTTTTGAAGAAAATGACAGTTAACCTTACAAATGATGTGCCTCTAGGAGAATCGATGGCGTGTCTTAAACCCTATCGATTCCATCTGCAAGTATTGATTCCCTGCTAGGACTTCATTTTGATCCTAACAACCTCAACTCTGAGATATATAAGACATCAACTTACAGGAGTAGCTTTCTTCCTGGGGTTAAAAACAATACTGGGACTTTCATTTCCCTAAATATTTACTCAATAGCTAATTTTAATGAATTTATGCATAGTATGCTTCATTGCAAACATGGATATTCAGCACGTAGAATCCGCTTAAATAAATGTCAGTGAATGATGATGATGATAGCGATTGCAATTGCAGATGATTTATGACTGTGAAGGGCGCTCAGGGCCCGAATTAAATATATATTTGGTCGGAGGTCTCGTCTGTGGGTACCCAACGGCTACCTGCGCGAGGCCGGCTGGAAATACACGAACAGATACATACATCCCAGTGCCGCAGATAGGATGTGGCTATGAGCCACCTCCCCCCAAAAGATGAGCCCGCCAAACCATGAATGGAGAATAATAAACAATTAATGCACCCCACACTTGTGAGATAAAATTGCTGATGACGTATTGGTTATGGGCGGATTCTACTTCCAGAAACGCAATCAAGTTTACAAGTCTTTAGTAAGGTTGAAGGTTTGTGTTTAATGTTCATGCATACCATAAATATACGAGTCAAGTCATGCAGAAACTAAAGGGGAGTAATTAGTCCTTTAACTATATATTTAAGAATATGCACACAACAAACTTCTTAACTGACATGTGTAGGAAATATTGTTTGATTGTAGAAAGTGGGCAAACCTTAAAGTAGACCTTTACTAAGGCAGTAATAAATATACAATGCTGGTGCTTATTAGCGCTCCAGTGAGACTAACACTTTGCCTGTCTTCCACAGACGCTGTTAGTGTTGTTGAATAATGTAAATGTGTGGTTGTTTGGTCAGCACCCTGTGGCAATAAGAGGGGAACTGATTCATTATTCTCGTGCATGGGTTTATTGTTTCTAATACATTAATTAATTATTCTTTCCCTATGATTAGGAACAAACTCAGCCTTTTGCCATCTCTTTAATAAAGTTTTCCTTATTTCAAGTGAATGGCAAGCTATAGTGGATTTTAGAATAAACACTCTATACCACCCCTCTCTCTATTTGTTTCTATCAGCTGTAGAATGTATCCTAAACCACAGGAGCGTTTCAAGAAACCCTGGCAGAAAAACTTCATTATAGAGCAGCAGTTCAGGTAGGGCGGTGCTTGCTTAAAATGACGGGTTTGCTGACTGATGTGTTGAAATTGATGTGCAACTGAGAGTGAGCAACTGCATGCAAATAATCGCTTCTTAATGACTTCAAACTGCTTACAAGACCCCTTATATTAAATGTCTGAGTTGTTTATTTCTAGCTTGGTAAAAAGAGACTTTTTCCTCTCTGGAAACATTTAGTTAATGATGGTTTGGAGTAAAGAGCGTTAAGAATCTAGAATCTATCTAAAAAAAAAAACAAACAAACAAACAAATAAACAAAAAAAACAAACAAACAAAAATGTGTGTGGTACTGATTTACAGTAATAAACCTCTGGTAAAACCTATCTTTGTTCTACTTATTGCCCAAGGGAAAACATTTTTACTAGCATTGCCTTCACAGTATCTCACAGTCCAAAATAGGCCAGATTTACAGTATATGAAACAAACAGTGACTGATAACAATACAAACCTTTTCATAGCACTCTTCTCTCTACCCCGAACAATGTAAGACTGATTAAAAAAGAAAACATTGTGAACTTAACATCCTTTTTAAGATTTGTCATTTATCTCTCTAGTTATCTCACTAGCTTTTCTCAATTGATCACCTCCCTAATGATGGATTAACGTCTCAGACAAAGTGACAGTTCAATCGTTCTGTTAAACTACATTTCTCTTCTTTCTTTTACTTCCTGTGCCCAACAGCTAAACCACTCTCTGTTTATATGCAACATACATTGTACATTTATCTGTTTGTATGCAAGATACATTGCACATATATCTGTTTATAATGCAACATGCATTGCATATATTGATAATCTACAAAAGAGTTACAGATGATCCAGATAGGCTGGTATACTGCAAGTGCTGAGATGCAACATCTAGTCCCCACCCCAATACAAACACACACGTACAGATGCTGGCAGAAAATGCTGAAGCAGATGACAAACAGAGCCCTCATTTTTTTAATTTTATTTTGGAATACACCAGTCCCTGGACAATAGTATTGCTGATAGCTGGAGCAGAACCTCATGGTGACTAGAATGGGAAGCTTCTGTCATCAGCTTGCCTGTCCCCTCGCTGCTCATGTCCCAGACTTAACATCAGAGTTTCTGTTTGAGCAGGATAAGAGGTAGCTGGGAGCCACCTGTAAAAACAGGAAGCTATCCATTCATAAAAGCATAGGAAAATATAATAAAGCATTGTAAAACCCAGAGGTATAGTAATGTATAGTAATAGGCATGGCAAATGCATAATTACTGCAAATTGATCCTGCATCAAAGGTAACTTATAACACCCTAAAATATAGGACAATACTACAGTATGGGTTGTATGCTTGTCCATTAGTGTGCGTTTTAGAAAATGCTACATTTTGGTACTTGGAAACTCTAAATGACAGAGAGGCTTTATTATACACAGGGTAACAAGCACCTACAATAAATCAAACACACACTATAAAGCCAAATATGAAACACTAATAACAAAATTGAATCTACACAGACCATGGCCACTGATGAAAGCTTTAAACTCCTACAGAGAAGTTACTGTGTGCAGTTATCAATAACACTGGACCAGCAACAAAGAATAAGACTATCAAAGCAAGCATTCAGAACAAGATATTACTCAGCTCCTACAAATGCAGGCATGATACGGGGATGTTACAAAGGAAATAATGATATTACTCAGATAGTACTCCGCTTCTGCTAATGCAGGCATGACATGGGGGTGTTAAAAAGGAAATAATTTACCGTACAGACTGAGACAGCAGAGTGCAGCTTCTCTTGGGGCAAGAAAAAAGGTCAAGTGACCCATGTGTGTTGCACTTGGAGCTATTAGAGTTATTCTTTTGAATTTGTTTGTTCTATTAAATCACTTTACTTTGTAGGTTTCATACTGTTGTATTTTTTATTATATTCCAAGGAGTTAGGAGTCGGGGGTGAATCACAAACCCAAGAGAAGACTGAGACTAACTTTGATTTGTATCTGAGTTGATATGTCTTGTTTTTGACTGCTGGATGACAGGCCTTAACCACTTAAATGCAAAACAAATACAGGGATATCATACAGAGTAACAGAGAAACATGTGTGGACAAACCTAGAGCTGCAGTCAGTTCTCATGCCAATTTTCAGTAGATTGTGTTTTTAGATTGAAATACATAAATACATTGAGATGTGACATCATTTGGTTTGAAAAGCATTTGGTTTGGCGGCAGGACAAACTCAATAGTCATTATTCGGGATAATACATAAAGAAATCATCGTTGTCTTTCTCTGTAATGGATCACGCAGGCATTTTTGTCACACGGTGATTGATGGCCATGTTGTCTGCAGTAATAAGTTTACACCAGACGGCTGAGATGCTGACAGAGATGTTCATTCTCAACTGTTTCCTAATGACAAGAATGATGATCCTGTTATACGTTGAAAACAATGGTAATGACTCAAGTAAATGCTGGCTCTTGTGATTATATTTTAAATGCCTTTGCTTATTATTCATGCATATCTACTGTAGAGCCTGCCAGCAAAATTCACAGAGATATAATTTCTGTTCAGCTTTGCACAGTACAATATGCCAACACACCGTGCCAACAGCAGCCACTAATCCAATCTAATCTAATTAGTCACTGTATAGCCCGTATATAAATAAGTAACCTTAATATTAGGAGCATCTAAAGTTGCTCAGTCTTAGACTAAATCAAAATGATATTGGTACCATTAACTTAGATTTAATAAAATATTTTTTCTAAAGAGTCCTTTGGAAACTAAATTATACATTTGTACATTCCATTAACTATAGTAGTTCATGGATAATTGCACATTAATCAATAGGCATTTAAAGGGTCATCTTTGCAGCTGTTGGTGCTTCACTCTGAATGATATAAGCCTTTGCTTTATGTTGGAGACGCAGGGATGTTTGTGTAAAAAGTCGGTGGTGCAACTTTCTTAATTAAACCTAACTTGATTCAATAATTGAAACAATAATACCTCAAAGAGAACACAGTGACGAACATTAAACAGTCTGAATGCATTGCTATGCACTTTAAACCAGAAGAGCACAGACAGACCGTTAGAGAAAGTCAGACTGGGACTGACCTTTCCCTGTCACCACCTCCCAGACTGCAGTGCTCAGGCTAGTCTTGTTTAGTATTCTGCCTGTTATGATAACTGCTGTAGGATTGCACCAGTAACAAAGCTGCAAAGGGAGACCCACAGTTGCATAACGGCATTCGTTTTTAAGCAAAATGAGGCCATTGCTTTTAAACAAATACAGTACTGTTCAAAGGTGTGAAAACAACTAATGATTTACAGCAAGACTAGGGGTGAGGATTGCATCGCCAATTTTCTTTTACTCAGACCTCTTACTTACTAAATTACCCTATACCCCTGAATAGATAATCATCTCCTGAAGTTATCCGGCAACAAACTCCCCATCCCCATCTGTGCTGCTTTCCTAGAAAAAGGGAGAGCATTTTGGGGGACCTTTTGTGAAATGTCTTGCTTATTAAAATATTTACCCCTTTATAATATAAACTAAGATTAGTGTCCTCTTAAGATTGGAATAATGAAGTTGTTGAAATTTAATGTATGAAATAAAGAGATATATTTAAGTACTTTGGGAGATCTGCAGTCAGCATCTTCAACCATGTTGTTTAAAACAGCACACTACTGTCTACTGTGGGGAATAATAAAATCAAAGTCAGAGTATTTCAAAGGGAATGCCTAAGTCGATTCTCCATACCACAGGCTTTACTTGCTGATACCTGAATGTGCTTTTGGCTGTAAACCTCTTTCTCTAGCAAACAGAAATGTCACTGAGATGATGGCTTATATTTCTAATTGATTATCCTCTCGACTTAGAATAAAAGCAATCAGGGCTTTGCTCATACTGCAGACAGAAGAGAAAGCCAGAGATTAAGATGTAAGGGCTCTGTCCACTAAGTCCTCTAATACTGCCTTAACACAGGCTTCAGAATTGAATTTAAACCCTTCTGACTTGTAATCTCATTTTACTCTTTGAGTCACTTGGAGAGCATTGATGTCATGCCTGCACAGTGACCAGGAGTGCATTTAACCCATTAGAGTGGCATTTAATAGATGAAAAGTGCCTTAAGCGCACCATCCAATGTACTTATTTCCTTAGCACTGGATCACAAATACAATTCTGTATACAAAGTAAGCAGCACATAGGTTCAGAAAATCATGCAACCTTCACAAATGAAAACCTCATCAGAGGCTCATAATGTTTTCATGGCCGCTTGTGGCTTTCAATTTCTGCTGTAATCGTCAGAAACAGCAACAAAGTGGGCAGTCATTGTATTAAGCACAAGCTAGTATATTCCGAGCGCTGCTGTGCATAAGGTTCAGGTTGGAATCCCTGTTAGACTTTGTCCTCATTTTTGCCAAGGTGAACCTGGGTGTCATTGTTTAACTCATATCAGTAGATTCATGTATTGCTGCTATACATTGGCCTGTCATTAGTGATGGGGTTTCGAGCAGTATCGACAATCAATAATCCTGCTGTAACATTTGCCAGTTTCATTTGAAACAGGCCCTTAATTTAGTTTGGTATTAAGACCTTGGTAATAGTATTGCAATACCATAGTGTTTTTCATATGGTAACTGCATAGCATAGTTCACTACTTTACTGAAAATCTTTATCAGGGACCTGAAAGTCTAAAGGTGGGATACTGTAGCAGCCGGTCCCTCCCTTATACTTATTTCCCATGTATTGTATTGTATACTGCTAATAATGCAATCTTCAGTGGGGAGAGGCTTTCCTTCACACAAACAAAGGGGGTACTTGTCCCATGTGTAAACTGTCTGACCGAGTAAACCTCTTAGGTTACCTTTATCATAACTCTCCTGAGCCTCTAAATCCTGTGGTAATGTCCCCACCCAGGCTATCCGGATTTCTTAGCACAATAGGAGGGGTGGGGGGTTGGGGAGTTGGATTAATATAGCTCAGCTTGACTTGCCTTTATATTAGAAAGGAATAGCTTTTGATCTTCACTAAGTCTGCTTTAGGTTTGGCGTAACATCTGAATCTTATTGCGAGCGCTAAAGTGTTCTGCAGTAAGACAATGCTTCTTAATAATAGCTTTCTACACGCTCTTCTGTTCTGTGTGTGTGTGTGGGGGGCACAATCAGAGCTCCAAAGCACATCCACCATGAAGAACAGAAAGTACAAATTCTTATTTGAGATTACTTGTATTGGCTGACCTAAATATAGCTGCCTCCCTTTTTATCTTCAAGTACCAGTACTGTATATGAAAACTGTCTTCCTGGAAAATACAACATAACTACTATTTCTTCACACAAGCTCTCTGTTCAGATTGCTTTGCCTTTTGTGATATGGGCATTATATCGTATTCCTCAGGGAACCTGGGTAGACTTTTATTTTGTCTCTCAGCATGATTACTTACTAATTACAACCCGATATACTCCAATCCTTAATGACCTAAGCAGCCATACTACAATAAAGAGATTGGGACTGATGTTTGTGACAGTCATTCACTGTGGTGGTGTTTAATTCATTAACCTTTATCTGTTGTTTAGCTGGACTAATCAATATTTTCTCACTATTAATGCACCTGGGGATTCAATATAAAGGCTTCTACTCTGGTATTCTGGTGGTGTGAAACTGTGCTTTTTTATTGGCACTGCATAACATTGCTAGAGATTTGTTGATTGTTAATTCAGGCCTGTCGGTCAGTAGGTATTCAGGAGCAGTAGGAAAGCTCTTAGTGTTTGTGCCTGTGTGTGTGCATCTAAAGGGGGGTGAGGGATGGTGGAGGAAGGGGACAAAAAAAGAGGTTTCTTGTCAAGCTGAACGAGGCTGAATTTGTATATTTATTTAAGAAAGCTATGCAGCAATTAAACAAAGGTGGGGATTATCACTCTTGCTGGCCTCACTGCTGTACTAGGTACTACCATGTTTTCTTAGCTACCCAGATGTATATAGGCTGACCCACATGTTTACGCATGCTTTCAAAGAAGCATTTTTCCCATGAACTGAAACTGAAATGAGTGTATGTATGTATGTATGCATGTGTGTATGTATGTATGCATGTTTGTATATACAGATTTATGGTCATCTTTGGGTGGCTTATTTTCATCTGTCGGGTATTCTGTGACTGAGAATTGTTATTGTCCAGTGATATCCTTTATCCTAGTCCAGTTGGTTCATTTATTTTTTATAGGCAAGGGTGCGTTTCGCAAACATTCAGCTAGCCAAGCTTCTCCAGGTTTTCAATTGGTAAATTCAATCAAAACAATGGCACGTTATCTTGCTTCTTGGCATAACAGCTGATAGGGTTTTTCAAATGATTTTCCAGATGAGAAACAATGAAAACGAGAGTGTTCACCCTGGGTAACACCAACATAACCGATTTCTGATGAAGATTCAAACAAGACGTATTACTTTTGGACCAAATTTGTCTATCTTTAAAATAGGAAAAAGGGGGTTGCAGGACAGCAAAAATGTATAAAATGCAAAAAGCATAGCGCTTGTGGAAGTATTTCTAATTTAATTCACCACTGATGACATATAATCAAATCAAATAACATTGTTTTAAAGTCAAACAAACTGAATCTTTAGAATTAGATATAAATTCTAATTTGAATATCAATTGGAGTCTCCCTTTACTGTATAAAGAGGTTTGATGTTTACAATTCAGCCTTCCCTGATAGAACTGCACATTAATCATAATCAAGCAGCTATAAATAAATAATAAAACCACAGCAGCACTTGTGCAAGTAATGCTTAGGCTAGCTGCAGCTTTACTTTGAAGTCTGACTTTTACTTGGACAGTTCATTTTATGTGTAAGAAAAAGTATTTATTTTCAACAGCTGTCTTTCTTCAAAGAATTTCTTGTTGCATTCGCCTGGTTTTAGTCAGACTGGCACTTGAAAATAAACCCAATGGCCTCAATTTAAATATCTTTAAGGCTGACTAAAGCCTCACATATCCGAGCGACAGGAACTGGCATTAGCCAAATGAAAATAGAAGCAGATTGGCTTGTTTTACTAAGCTTTCGTGGCTGTTTGTAATCTTCACCACTTCACCACGTTAGTGTATGTGCATGCTGGGAATGTAACTACACCTTCCCAAGTTTAGGCAGAGCATAGAAGACAAACCAATGCTTTAAGAAGTGAACAATAATAGTGGTTCTTTCAGACTGTGATAGCTATCTAAATGAGTTCAATGTTAATCTGTACCTAATGCTGGGGATAAGTGATAAAATCATGCATTGTTAGTTTTTTATCACCCAATAAGAGAGCTGCTTGAGCAAGGAATGGCTGAGCCTTAGGTCCAAATCCAAAATGACTTTCAGTATTTAATATGAGTGATAGCTTCACACCTTATGATTTCACCACTTTAATAAACACACACACACAAACCTGTTCTGAAGATCAGAATTTCTGAACTGAATCACACAGCATATATTTATTCACAAGTTGCTCCTACAAAGAGAAGAAAACATTATTTATATACCTAGTCCAAGATAAATACTTTAACCACAATGCCTTCCGTCTTATATTTTTATTTGAAATCTTTTTAGTATGCCATATAGTTTTGTGCTTCAGTTCCCTCCTGCGCACTTCAGCAACAGTCATATAAAGTTGATATGGAACTAGTACTTTCTTTGCCAAGACTTGTTCCAGTTTTATCTGCTCACTGCATGTTTGCCGTAATTAATATTTTGGGCAATATCTATGCCTAGATTTGATGCACACTGTGGCCCCTGAATAATCTCCAAATAGAAACTATTTGAATTATTTTCTGAATCTTAGGAGGGCCACGTTCTTCAAAGAAAATGATCCGTAAAGTTAGAAATGCTTCCATTTTACTGCTAAAGATTTATTGTGTGGATTAATCACCAGGGGAGGGGGGTTTGGGGAGGGGCTGAACATCTTAATGTGGTGACACCTCGTTAATGCACATTAGACATAATTACGTACCGTTAATTGTTGCAAGCCTTCAGAATAATAGTACATCTTTATCCCACATAACAAAGCAATGCTTATAAGGAGAAAGCATTATTGTGTGTGTACATGTGTATTTTTTGTATAAACATCATTGATGTAGAGCAAACTCTATTTGGTGCCTTTTATTAAGCCTTTGATGCTTGTGGAGCACTTGAAGCAGCAACCCTCCAGACGGTTCGTTTTTGAAATGCTAATTGGGTTCTCAAAGCCAGACACATTTTAGTAACGCACTATGTGTACTCTTCAGAGACACCAGCTCCATCTCATTGGGCTTACTGAACTGTGGCCTACATATGTACAGTAGTTGATGCTCATTTTATATCAGTCGCAGCTTTATCTCATTCTAGTACATGAATCCTCTGTCTCTCTGAAAAAAAAAAAAAAAAAAAAAGCTTGCCTTCAGGAGCCTGGACTTCAGATTGCAGGCAGCTGTCAAGGTATACAACACATTCAAACTAGTGTTACTGGACAGATGGAGGCACCCCTGGGAGGGTCAACAGGGTAATGGGGTCTGTCTGGATGGGTGCCTGAGTTCATTTTGGGAAAGAGCAGCACTGTCATTTGCAGTAGTTTATTTATTTATTTATTTATTTATTTTTTAAGGTTTGCTGATTTTGCCTTTGAAAAATAATGATCACAACATAAACGGACACACCCCAACCAACGTAATATCACTGGTCCGTTTCTAACTGAAACCCTTACAATGGCCAGTGAGCTTCACCTCTAAAGTTTAGAAAGCTGCTCCTCTGGTAAAGCAGCCTGTCGCATCTGTTGTTGCTTCTCCATTGACTTCACAAGGAAGGTTACCGGCAGGGTTAAATATACAGCAGTAAAAAGAACACATGTTTTGAGTTCAACCACATATGGAAAAATAATACTGGTGTATGATCGTGTTACTGCCCAAAATACTAGAGAACAGATCCTGAAAAAAAGTAAAAAGCTCTTAATATGATTCTGTTTATACACCTACACTCTGATCACGCTAAGAGGTTGATCGAATAAAAGGAGTAGGTTTTGTCTTGGTTGAATAGCAAAAGTAATGCAATATATGATTACAAAATGTAGTTGATTCAGTTAAACAGGTATTCAAGTGAGCTTTTTTTCACTGTATTGTTGAATTTGTTTAATGACGCAGTAGTATTATATAGAGAAACATATTGTATAGTATGATATGGGTACAGGTTATGGACAAATGTCATTATAGTAAAACATACAAATTAAATTAACAGATTTAATTAAAAGATAACATTTCCTGTATATCATTGACAGTCATTGTACCTATTACTTTCTCAAGGGGCTATACGGGTTCTCCCCTCCTTTACCAAAATAAACAGCTTTTCAGCTGTTCGGACACTGTGTGGCAAGAAAGCCTAACGCTGACAGAGATAAATCAATAATCTCCTTGACATATGTCTTGTTTATTTGTTTGCTATCACCAAGATACCAGTAATTACAGAAATTGGTAAGTATATGCTACTACAGCTATGGAGAAATTGGCCTGTGTACTGTTTTTGTGCCGCCAATCTATGTCCAGCTACTACTTGTTGAACTGAAAGAGGCATCTGCTTTGATGTTGACCAACTGTCTGCTTTTGAAGCTCAATATGAACAATGGGCAAGGTTCCCTAAGCATACACTCCAGTGCAAATCTTGTACCTGTTAAAAACTGGATATACAAAACTAGCAAAAGGGTATTCAGGAGTTTCTAACTGTTTTTTATTACATTTTAGTTTTCCATTTAAAGCAGAACGTATATGCAATTACATAATAATAATAATAATAATAAACAATTAATACATGACAAAATGGTTAATGTGGCAGAGGTAATGATTATTATATCTGACACTAATGATTATTATTTGTTTACACAGTGAGGTGAAGCCTGATTGCTTTTTTATTGTTTTATAATGATTCTTTTAGTGTTACATTTTCAGCAGTGTTGAAAATGACCGTTAGCGTAAGAGATTTGTAAAACAATAGTTCTAAACATCATTGTACATATGCTCTTCTTAAATATTACTCCTGAGTAAAATGCCTAAGCCTATCTTGCCATTTTGAGCTTAAACTACACAAAGAAATAATTCAATGTGCTGCAGTTAGAGAGGATTCAGGCTCAGACTGCAGTTGTTATATAGAAAACTGTTCAACATTGCTAATAATAAGTAATTTATACCAATGTACCTGCCACTCTCAGTAATTGATAGCTGAGGGTATTTAACAAAAAACTGTCCCCTTTTGCTTCATCAGTCAAGTTTAGGATTTTTTTTTTATTTATTTAAACTAGAACTGGTGACATTGTAGCTTTACGTGTACGACATAATATCTTAAATCATGAGATTACCTTCATTATGCTATCCACAGGCCTGTATACTCTGTTTAGCCATAACACAGGCATCTGGAGAAAATACCTCTTCATGAACCTCATTCTATTTCCTCTTCGATAGTGTCACTGAACACATTATCAGCAATCTATAACGGGGATTGTGTTTATTTATTTATTATTACTTTTTTGTTGCTTCTGCAAGTATTGACTTAAAACCGTGCAAATGCATTTATTATACTGCCAATCAAAAGAAACGGAAGGAGTTTTTGACATACACACATTTTGAGAAAAGCAGTCCGCTTCTCATCAAAGTAGTTCCAACAACCAGTATTAGATGCAGGGCTAGACAATACCTTCTCCCAACAGCATTCTTTTTATCTCCACGTCAGTTCTCACAAAATTAAACTCCAGTTATTCAAAGAGGAGGTCAATGTCTAAGAGATACAAATGGCAAAATCATAGACGAAGAGAAAAAAATAGCAAATATGTTAAATGATTACTTTTCAAAGTCTTAAAATAAACAAATCCCCTGGGCCGGATGAGATCCTCCCGATAGTACTCAAAGAAATCAAAGAAGTTATTTACAAACCGCTAACCAAGATCATGCAACAGTCTCTTGACACAGGGGTTGTACCAAGAGACTGGAGAATTGCAAACGTAATACCGAGCCGAAAAAAGGGAGACAAAACCGAACCAGGTAACTACAGACCAATAAGCCTGACTTCTATCATATATAAACTTATGGAAACTATAATAATATCCAAATGGAAAATTACTTATATGGTAACAGTATCCTGGGAGACAGTAGGCATGGTTTTAGGAAAGGGAGATCATGTCTAACTAACTTGCTTGATTTTTTTGATGATGCAACATCGATAATGGATAATTGCAAAGCATATGACATGTTTATTTTGATTTCCAGAAAGCTTTTGACAGACAATGAAAATTGAAGAAGGAATCTATGGAAAAAGACCTAGGAGTTAATGTTGACTCAGAAATGTCTTCATCTAGACAATGTGGGGAAGCTGTGGTTAGGGTTAGGGTTAGGGTTAGACAATGTGGGGAAAGGCCAACAAGATGCTCGGATATATTGTGAAAAGTGTTGAGTTTAAATCAAAGGAAGTAATGTTAAAACTTTACAATGCATTCGTAAGACCTCATTTAGACTATTGTGTTCAGTTCTGGTCACCTTACTACAAAAAGGATATTGCTGCTTTAGAAAGAGTGCAAAGAATAGCAACCAGAATTATTCCGGTTTTAAAAGGCATGTCATGCACAGACAGACAAAGTATTGAATCTGTTCAGTCTTGAACAAAGAAGACTATGCATCGATCTGATTCAAGCATTCAGATTTCTAATAGGCATTGGCAATGTCGACCCAAGGGACTTTTTCGACCTGAAAAAAGAAAGGGTCACAAATGGAGATTAGACAAAGGGGCATTCAGAACAGAAAATAGGAGGCACTTTTTTACACAGAGAATTGTGAGGGTCTGGAACCAACTCCCCAGTAATGTTGTTGAAGCTGACACCCTGGGATCCTTCAAGAAGCTGCTTGATGAGATTCTGGGATCAATAAGCTACTAACAACCAAACGAGCAAGATGGGCTGAATGGCCTCCTATCGTTTGTAAACTTTCTTATGTTCTTATAGTCTTATTTTCTTTCTGTCAACATGCTGTCCACTGATATTGCCAGTAGAGGGCAGTCTACACTTCTCTTTGACAACTGAAATTGGCTTCTTTATTCAGTCCAAGTCTCTTTGTAATACCTCTTTTTGCAGCATTTGGATGTCATTGCTCTGTATTTTTTTTACCTTTCATCTTTCAACTATAGCCTATACATTACAATCCTCCTGGGCAGCATTTGTCACTCCAAGGGGTCTACTGGAAAATCTGGGTAATATTTTCTCATGAGCTCCTGATTCTGAAACCCTGGAAAGCAAAGAAAATACCTCTGAAGCAGATACGCTGCAGCCCTGGATAGTTTCAATGTGACCACAAATAGAACAAAACCAATTGGGGCAGAAGAAGGATTGAGGTAGCAAGCCCTTTGCCACACAACAAGGGGGTAATTCCATTTGAAGTTTCAGCACAGAGTTAATTACAGGTTTGCTAATTTCAGTGCATTTTTGTCCTTGTGTTTACACTTACAAAATATACTCCAGTAATAATACTATGATTGGGTCACAGTGATCACTTATTACAATGGAATTAGTTGCCTAATTACCTGGATAATTGATAGCACCCTGCTGATGTCCAAAGAGGGGAAGTCAGCAGAGAAACTACTACTTTTCTGTTCGGCTTTACCTGGGACAGATTTACCCTGTAGTCTGAGGTTTTTGGCCCAGACTGTTCTGTTGAGATACATCCCCAGTGAAAGTGTATTAGGCAGCTGGAGTTTGTAATATCATTCCAAATGTGTTTGATTACTTCTTTTTGATAGTATTGGACCATAAACTTAGAACTGGGTTTGAAGCATATGCCACAAAATTAGGGGCATTAATAACTGTGATGTATAAAGCGTGTAGCTCAATACTCTTTTGGTCTTCACTCTCCAGCTTCTTTTATAAGGAAATAACCATGTAACATGCCTATGGTTTTAGAAGCATACTATTACTCTGAACTGCTCTTGAATACCAGAACCTGCATTTCCTCGATGGTCTCCCATCCACGTACTGACCAGGCCCAACCATACTTCTAGGAGCTGACAAGAGCTGACTCTTAAGGGGTCATTTTGTTTTTGAAAGAAAAAGGTTTGGATTCTTTCTAAGAAAAGTGAAGAGTTACACTGAACACATGCCCAGACCTGTTAAAACTGACTGTAGCCGACATGTTCCTTAAACAGTAACTATATACAGCCTGCTTATCACAGCACAGATATCTTTTATCTGAGTTGGTTTTTTTGGGGCAGTACTGCATTTAATTCCCAAACGTATCCCAGCTATTATCAGTGAAATAATAAGTGTGGCAAAATCATAAAAAAATATAGTAACGCTTTGCACTAAGTGTCTCTAATTACTGTATAATTAAAATGGTATTATGCATATTACAATGTGCTAAATGGATTAATCTTTTTTGCACAATATATGTAAGTACACAATTGTATCAGAAAAGGATTAAGGTTAGGGTTATAGCATGCAAAAATATTTACACATTAATCCATTGTAACTGTGCATAATAACATTGCAATAATACAGTAATTAGAGACACTTAGTAAAGTATTACCAAAAATACTTTTTCCATATACCACCTTCCAGCGATCACCAGAAAATAAACCGTTTCCACCAATAGGACACCTGGATGCCACCAAACTGGTATTTCTAAATGTGTAGTTTAGACATCTTTTGCAGGTGTATGTGTCTCCCAGCCACATGCTTTGTATCTCTGTAAAGGGTTGATGTTCAGGCAATATCAAACATTGATGCTAAATAAGTCTGAATGTGCAGGGCTCAATAAACACACAGGGACAGAAAACAAAGTCAGTGGCTTCAACTGATTGAACACCATGTTCCCAGCAGTGGGACTTGTCATCTGGGAAAACCTCTCAAGTTATCATTTTGATCGACGGTAACTACAAAAGCTGACAGTTTGTCCATCGAAGCCTAATTCACAAAAGCTGGCTTGTGAAGTTTCAAGACATTCCAGTTAAATTTAACCAGGACCCAATGATGTTAAAATACAGCTGAATGCACAGAAATAAATGCTTTGCAGGTGTCAGTGTTGAGAATAAGCAAGCCTTGCCTATGGTATCTATAACATGCACTATACTATATTCATTTATTTTATTTATTTCTTTGCATTTTTATACAGTAGTATCTGAAAGCACTGTACAGTACAGTAAATATATATATATATATATATATATATATATATATATATATATACATACACACACACACACACACACACACACACATATCATATAATAATAATAATAATAATAATAATAATAATAATAATAATAATAATAATAATACAATATAAAAGTTACATTAAAACCCACTAAGACAAGAAAGACATTCTTATAAAAGTAAGTTTTTGGACTTGACTTAAAAGCTGTAACCGTCCCAGCTTCCCGACAGACGCAGGCAGAGTGTTTCACAATTTAGGAGCTTTACAAGAAAAAGCCCTCCCTCCCGTGGTGATTTTGCTGACCCTAGGAATAACCAGTAACCCTGCATCCTGTGATCTCAGAGTGCAATTCGGAAAAGCTCTCAAGTTGTCATTTGATCTAATTTTGTACCTTTGTTAGGGCTTTTTTCTGTAGAATAATGGACTGATTGTTTTCTAACCTTAATACATGCATGTTCAGAGAGTTCCCAGGTTAAGCTCACTGACTAATGATTTCCCTTCAATTAGTAATGGGAAGTTCATTCGAATTGAATAACATGATCATTACTATTGATTGGCTCGTTATGGATAGAATAATACAGCTTGTTCGCAGTTTCAGCAATTTAATAATTTCTCAGAAGCATGGCACTAGTAGAAAAATGGGTAGGCGAACTATTGTACCAGCAAGATGTTTGTGATTTACCAAAGTAAATGTGAAGTGATAACCAGTGGTGCAGGTGAGCCGGAACATGCCGGAATGCACTGGAACACAGGTCAGGTAGTATTTTCTATAGGCAGCTCAGACATCATTTTTCTGTTTCTGACACACAGGCCTTAAACTAAAGCATTCTGATAAGATGGAGAAAGACACTTTGAGGAAATACTTGTAGAAATAGGATAAATGCATTACCTATTATATATGTTAGTAGAGGTCCAATATACAAATCAAATGTGTATTCATATAATAATTATTGTTTTAGAAAATCTATATTTTAGTGGCGTTCCGGTATCTTGAGATTTTCAGACTCTTTATCTGGTGATAACTCATTGGGAGCCATTGCAAAGCATTCCAAAAAAGATGAACATTAAATAAGACTGAGGTTTTGTCAGGCAGAGAATCTTAGCAATGCTAAACGCTTCATGATTAAGCTGGTAAACCCCATCTGTCCAATGATGATGCATTTTGTCTTCACTTGCACTGGCCCTGGCTCTGGCGGAGGGGTACCTGTCATCAGAGCTGATAGTGACTGGTTTAGCATTCCCGCTGTTGGCAGAGGATGATGATGCGCACTCCCAGACCAGCCTATCACCAGCAGTCTGTTCTGTTGCCAGAAGGAAATAGAGCTTTCTACGCCATTCCCAGAAGAGGCGCTCAGCAAGTCACTTATCAACGCTTCTGTATTCAAGTCAGATTCAAAGTATTTTTTAGCCTGGAGCAATTGTTTGGGGGAAATAAAAACATGTGCAATTAATCAGTGATGTGTTAATCAAATTACAAATCTTAAGATTATATGGCAAAGAATGAGTATGAAGTTTACATGTATTTTCTTATATCCCCTTAGATCACAATATGTATTTAGTTTTTAGAAATTGTATAACAGTTTGTGTGAACTCTGGAGTTCGAGAAGTTTTCCCGCCAAAACTTTGCAAAACATATATGCATTATAAAATAGATACATAGATAGGACATTTGGTACAGTCATACATGTAGGGACTGAAGGGAATATGGGTATTTTCTTGCATTTTTAAAATGTCAAATAATAATAAGACCGTATATACAAATATGTCAAAAGAGTTGTACCTGCTGCTCACTGTGCAGTTACAGCTTAATGGACTATCTGAATCCCATACAGTCAGCTGGTAATTTCAAGAAGGCTGGTCTACACATGGCATCTCTATACATCCACTAGACCTTTCACATTGGAACACAGGAAACAGATGGGATCGGAGGACCACTGCCAAACCAAACGAGACTCTTCCAAGCAAAACAGAAAACAAACCAACAATAATAATAATGAGTAGTACCAACACAAACATAGCCATTCTATTCAACCCCTAAATCACACTGTGAATGGGTAAGATCGTTCCGTTTTAAATGAAATGTGTCGATCCTCATTCCCTTTGCTCACTGCAGTAAAATTAATACTATTACAGATATACTGCAGGTTACCCTTCGTATCAAAGAAAGACCTCACTGCTAGTTCCAGTTACACTTTTAGTTGTTTTCAAAACTTTTTGTATTTGTCACAACAGTTCAAATTTTGCCCAGCTATCACTACCACTTTTTTTTTTTTTTTAATAAGCTGGTAGTTTATTTATTTATTTTTATTAAAACTATATATATTTTTTGTAATTATTTAGAACTAATTATTAAGGACTAATACCAAATCTACACATTTAAAGAGAGATGAACAAATATTCATTAAAATTTCTCTTATCAAAAAACCTATAAAATACAGAAAATGGATTCTATGTATTCATTTAGGAGGTTTGGCTTAAATAATTCATCATAGTTATGCAATGATTGGAGGTGATGTGTTTCAGATTGTGTTAAGGGACCTTAAGAGTGTTTTTATGTTTAGCCCTTCATTTTCTTTCAAAACATTACAAACAGAAGCTTCTAGAGTTCTACCAGGGTGACCTTAGATTCTATTTTTGTAGAGGGATGAGTGTTGCTACCATCGATACACAATTTTTATGTATTCCTGTCAGATGAAATCAATCAGTGACCTGAAAACTAAATGGAGAAAACCAACTGCCTGCAAAGGCCTCTTCGAAATAGTTTGTTTTTAAAGCTCTTTGTAATAAACAACAGAATCACAGAGAACCATGCCGGAATAGAGGGGATTGAGGGTTTAGGGCATATTTAAACAAAAATAAAACAACACACTTCTCAACATTATCTGAAGCACAGCCCCCAAAAGACACAGTCAAGTGTGAATGAAATGATTTCAATGTAGGGTAGTCGACTTACAACTTCCAATATATGCTGCATGTATAATTGTACCATGTCAAATTTGTTCGTTCAACCATAGATACTATATATATCATATATATATAATAATAGATATATAAGGTCCAGTCATCGAACAATTGTTAAAATGGTGTTTTGTCCATAAACAGTTTTTTAAAAAAACAAAAATTTTTTAAAATGTGACTATATATATATATATATATATATATATATATATATATATATATATATATATATATATATATATATCTTTGACGTCGTATGTTTTAACTTCCCTATACTTTCCAAAATTTTTTTACATGTGTTTTTCAAATTTACACAAAAATATAAAAACTAAAATTTAATTTGAAAAATTAAATTTTAATTCTAAAAAATTAAGATTTTAGAAATGAAAAACTTTTTGTGTACATTATATATATATATATATATATATATATATATATATATATATATATATATATATATATATATATATATAGATAGATAGATAGATAGATAGATAGATAGATAGATAGATAGATAGATAGATAGATATAGCCTATATACCGTCTGGAAGAACCCTCACTAGGTGTGATTTGAAAAAAGCCATCCGTCGGTAGAAGTAACAGCAAAAGCGCCAGTCCCATCAAAAAAGTGTCACACAAGCTGTGAGGCAAGGCCCGTGGGAGAGCCAGCCAGTTCTCAGCCTTTGTTAGGCAACTGCATCTGCTCTCACAACACATTAACTTCATACGGGAACAAAACGAAGTCATTTAACCAATAGAGCTCCACAATGTTGATCTGAGACAGGACTTCTGCTGTTAAGTAATTATCCCCAGACAGGTGATGTCAAGTGGGGCAGGAGATTTTGTTGGCGGTGTCTGGTTTGGGCAGGAGCAATTTCTATCCCCAGAACCTAATAAATCTGTCAAGGATGAAGACATTTATCAGACATCTCACACTGGATTCTCTGCTACAGGCTGCTGAAGCCACTGCCCGGCCAGCAGCACCTCTTCTTTATTCCTTATTTTTCTTGAGCAGATCATTTATTAGGCCCATATCAGTGTGGGATCTCTCTCTCTCTCTCTCTCTCTCTCTCTCTCTCTCTCTCTCTCTCTCTCTCAGTGTGTGTACAGTGGCAGCCACTGCACTCTTTGATCATTATCAAAGATGTTTCTTTCGATTCATTCCTAATTCCCCAGGTCTGGTTGGTGCTTGACAGTCTGTCTCTTGTAAAACCAGTGTGATTTGTGGAGACTTTTATCTCCCTGCTGCTTTCTAGCACTTCTACATTATGTATCGAATCTCAATAAACACATGTGCTGCCAAAAGCCTTAGCATAGACAAACTGGAAATGTAATTTACTGCAAATTGAGGCTGTAATTATTTCATCAAATTTCACTGGGAGCCAGAAGTGTGAAGAAACTAATAAGGAGATTGCTTAAAGAAAAAAAAATCTGTTTGTCGTTTTTGCCTGCTTGTCTGTCTGAGGAGTTTGATGTTTTGATAATGATAATGAGGGCATCTGCTTATTAATATCATCGAAAGCCATTTTTCCATTAGTCTCATTACAGATTTAAATGATGGTCTGATGCTATAAAGCTCTCTAACCATCTGAGGGGAAAACAAAAAAACACAAAAAAGATGTCTGCATTTGTGCTTCTGCTCAGACCCTTGGGATAGCCCATTAAGATTACAGATGTCAATGCAATACACATTGACAGGTGTTAAAGACACTCCATAGAGAACATCACCCATGGTCTCTCATTACACTTACTGATTGTTTACATTATAGCCTGTGCATGTTATAATAGGGCTGTCTTTCCTGTGCAAAGGCTAAGACATGTTTAGAGAGAGGAATACAATCATTTAATGGTACCAACTAGCCAGGAACGACTCAGTAATACAACACAACTGCTCCTTCCTGTAACTAAGCAGTTTCTTGCTTCATTTTTCCTCTTACAATGAGTTTATTTATCTCAGAAAATGTGCCATTCTCTTGACATGGGTTTCTGTTTAGCATGTGAAAGCTACAGAATCGATGCATGATGTTTGTCAGAATTTCTTTATCTGTTTCAATTAATGATACAAATGCAACAGCTCTGTTTGCTGGACTGGCACTAAAAAGGGTCATCTTTATCTGAATAAATGACACTTACTCATTAATGACACTTACTCACAAGCGTAACATGAACAAAAGGTTGATAATCTATTCCATCATACTGTATCATTAATTAATGGTTGCTTAATATGTATTCAATATGAATATACTGGAGGTGTATCAAGTGGTAGTTCATTAATAATTACATTATTAATGAAGGATCTTAAAATAAAACTAACAGATATGAATTTGTAACATTTTGTCTGCTTTTAGGAGGGAAAATGTGATATATTTAGGCCGAGACACTTTACGATCAGTAATTGAAAACGTATCTTTTTTGAAGTTGTAATTGCTATGATGTATTTTTTTTTTTTTTAATAATTCCAATCTAGTGCATAAAATGTATAGATTACACATGCAAACTAATTGAATTTCCTTATCAGTTAATGACTATTAGTGGCTAGAGAGTGATGCTGAGAGCTGATTGCAGGTCTCTCAACTGAAGTCTAGTCTCTCACTTACTGTATATACAAATATAAAGGTGCTGCATTTCCCGAAAGGTTCTCGCTTTGTCAGTCAGCTCACTCTAACATACAGAATGTCTAGCCCAGGGTCTGCATGCTTCATGTTTAGGGGAAAATGTTGACCTTTTCAGTGTGCCTTTTCAAAGCTTATTGTTTTTACTTTAAGCACATAATGCTTCCTGCAGCCTAGAGACCTATTTGTTTCCTTCAAACTTTCAAAGGAAGCAGTTTATGCCTCTGGGTGTTGTTTGCTGAAGGGACTGTTGTAAACACTTTGCAATAGACAAGCAATAATAACCACTCCAGCAGATAAGAACTCGCAATTTGCAGCCGTTTTTTGCATATACCTGTAAAGATGTGGATAAAGAAAACTTCGACAGAGAAAGATGCCCAAGAAATGAGAGCTGCTGTATATCTACACCCCCCCACCAACTTGCTATATGTGTCAGAATATCTGCTCCTAACCTTCTTATATGTGCACCTGCCCTATTCCATGGGTCTGGCACTGCAGGAACAGGAAGCCCAAGAGACCCACAAACCTACATTAAAACCTGCAGACCTTCAACAGTCACTGTACAACCTGCAAAATAAAACTGATATGACAGACCACTGTTTGGAAAACAATGTCATTATCAACATATCATTGTATGTAGTACACTCCCTTCATTAATGGGTTCTTAATTCAAGTTACAGATTATAGCATTTTAAATTAACCAGTGCTGTTGTTGTTTTCTTTTTCTTTTATTGATTTGAAATGTAATTGTAATAATTTAGGTCAGTTTAATAACCGTCCAAAATGTTCTTGAGGAAGGGGGGCACCCCCCCACCCCCCACTTGCAGCAAATAGTCTGTAACAGCATTGAAGTTGATGAAACCTGGGACCTATGAGGAAGCACTACTTACATAAAGACGTGCTTATTGGATTTAGCACCTTAATGCAAGTTAGTTCTGTTTCCTTTCAGTATTTCTGACGAATGCATGCAAGCTGTTCATTTTTCTTTAATCCATATGGGGGTTCTATAGGCCTGTGCAGCTTCACACCTATACAGATCTGATTATTTGACGTGACTCTGGCTGGGTATGAGCCACGTATTCACAGTATTCCATTAAAATATGCGTGTGCTTGTTTTTGTTTAAAGTCCAGTGGGTGCCAGTTTAAGATTGCACTGATCTGACTGAAATGATTCCTACTGCAGTTTTCCATAAATGCACTGGTATTTTCTGGAGAGCTCTGTATGCAAATGTATTTTATAGTGAAGTGATGTAATTTTGCTGAGAGCTCTGCATTAATAAACAAACAACAGAAACATGTAAATAAAAAGGACATAATGACACTTCAGAACGCATTACTTCACACAGACACACACACACACACACACACACACACACACACACACACACACACACACACACACACACACACACACACATACACTTGTTTTATTTTTTACAGCTACAGCATTCAAGTAAACTTAAATATAAATATTGCCTTCTTAGAATTAAGCTAATATGTTATCTACCATAATTTTTCCAGTATAGTGTGCACCTTTCTACAAATTTGAGAAGGCATGTTATAGACAAGTTGCATGTTTCATTCTCAGTATAATCCGGTTATAGTTTTCTATACAGCATATAATGGTGGTTTTGTTTGTATTGTATATAATAGGTGCGAGTTATACAAAGGATTTAACCCAGACTGCTCATTCAAGAGTGAGAGCTATACATCTATGCAACTTTCTTTGGCTTTGGGGCGTATTTCTATTTTAAAACCTCCTTAACACAATTGAATTCTGGAGAGAAAACAAGCACACTCCTGCCTATCCTGTACGAGATCTCTCCATATCTGATACTCTTACCATGGGCTGATAACATTCTGAAACCGTATTAGTGGAGCCCTACAAGACATTAATGGATAATCTCAGTCTTTGCAGGAGAATACTGTAAACCCTTTATTTCCAATAACCTAGAGATTAACGACAGACCACACATCTGTAGCATTGCATTATTTATATTAGCAATGAACTGGGGGAAATTAGCTCCAAAAATGGCATGCTAATGCAATAAAACACATATTTGTCATTGGGCATATCCATCTGTATATTTCATGACGTAGTTTTGCATTGCTTATATTTCATACAGTATGTAATCCTTGTTATTAAACTTTACAACATATGGACTTGGGGTCTTCGGCTAGCATTGAAAATTGGAGCTGAGCTCTATGAATACCCTACACTGTGGCCATCATTATAGAATCCACTTCTTCTAAATGAATACCTCAGTATCACATTAGACCATTCACCGTTATGATATATTCCAGCTGGTAACAGACTTTGTTGAATAAATATAATGATGTAATGAATTAGTTGCTACAGAATAAAACAACTAAGCAAAAATAAAAAGCTTAGATTAATCATCTGTCACTCGGATGAGGCCCAAATCCTTCAGGATATTTATGTTTTATTAAACTGTGATTCGAAAAGTTTATGAGCAAACATTTTGAATGGTGGTGTTCTGCAGCTTGTAACACTGCCAACTCAGATCAGGCCCTTTGCTTGCCATTTATTACCCAGCATGCTTATTGGACTAATATTTGAGCTGGGAGAATGGCACATTAAATGACTAGTTGGAAATCCCTTAAGCTTTTAAATGATCTGCAAAGTCTGGATACTCAAAGTCAATGTATGAAACCTGCTGGCAAATGAAACAGTCAAATAAAAGACTAAATTATGTCCTTAATCTTTTTTTTTCATCTAAAGAGGAAATGTACACTTCAGTCTGCCAGTGTATAATTTCTTCTGGCAATAACCGCCATGTGACTCCTTTTCTTCAAGCTGTGAAATCTTTGCAATTCCGGTAATCAAAGATGAATTTAAAAATGTAAAGATACTGTCTGTCTGGAACGTTCATTTCTATGAGTAGTCCTCTAAGAAATACACCTACTTCAATTACAGAATCCATCTAGGGTATCGCTTTGTAGATTTAAAGATGTGGGGACTCACATTATTGCTGTTCCATAGCTCTATTGTTGTTGGCTATTTAATGCAGAAATGAATGCCTTTACCACACAAACGATTTAGTTTCAGTTTCTTTTGCAGAGAAATTTCAAACAAGCAAGTTACAGTGAGAAAAAAAATGAGTATTGTAGTATTGTAGTGTTTACAGAAATCAATTTGATTTTCTGAGGTCATTTTTGGTGCAGAAAAACATCTAGGTCACACTCTTGAATTTAACTGCCACACCAGCTGTTTCCGCTCCGTAACAACCAATACACACTCCTGATTCGCTGGTACAGTACTCCCCTGACCTTCCAACTCCCACCTAATAGGCTCTCGGTAACTGTTAGTAAATGTACTGTATTCAATCCCTCAAAACACGTAAGAGTATAGTGCTGCAGATCGGAGCCTCTCACGGCGCCATTTCTAAAATGCTTTAAATCATGTAATAAAACATTGCAGCTTTTGTATTAATTATACCAAACAATTTTTGACAACCACAGATATTTTAGTTTTTCATTATTTCCACTTGCAGAAATGCTCTTTAGATGTTGTAATCTATTGGGAGCGCACCTGAAACCTAACCCTGTTGTGGAACTGCATGTGCCTATCTGCTAAGATGATTAGTGACCAGAGAAGAGCATTGTGTGGTAAAGACATGTAAAGTAGACCAATTTAAACGGAGACTGGCTCTACCATAAGTACAGTACATTTACAAAGAGCTGGTTCTTCTCACAATGTATATCAATCAATCTTTATTTTTATATAGTGCCTTTCACAGAAATGTGCCTCAAAGCGCCGACTAACAGAAAATAAAATAAAATTAAAACATATTTTTTAAGAAGAAATACAAAAATGAAAATACTTCAAACAATTCAAACATATAACAAATACATCAATATAAACAAGTAAGTAAATAAGTTCATTAAAGAGCAGTAAAAACAAGTGATACAAATAAATATATACGGAACTGTAAATTATATTGTAAAATATATATAGAATTTATATGACTGTGAACGCTCTGTCATAAAAAGTACGTTTTCAGTCTTTTTTAAAAACAGCAACAGAGGGAGCCTCCTTCACAGATGGTGGCAAGCCATTCCACATGCTGTGCCACCTGCATTTTTTTTCTGAATCCTTGGAATGTTAAGCAAGGCTACACCCTGTGATCTAAGGGGCCGACTAGAAGAATATGGAGTCAGGAGTTCTGTTAAGTATAGGGGACCACGATCATGGAGAGCTTTATATGTCAGGAGCAGGATCTCAAAATCAATCGTGAAACAAACAGGAAGTCAGTGCAAATCTATCAGAACAGGTGTGATATGTTCATATCTCTTAGTTCTTGTTAAAACTCTGGCCCCAGCATTTTGTAAAAGTTGTAATTGTGAAATAGCACAGCTAGGAATACCAGAGAACAATGAATTACAGTAATCTATCCTTGATGTTATAAAAGCATGCATTAGTCTCTCCACATCAGAAGAGAGAAAATACATCTAAGTTTAGAATTATCAACATTTAGCATCACATTTATTTTTTGTTTTGGCACACTTCATACTGTGGGAGGTAAAATGAAAATATCGATACTATGGAAATAAACTGGTCTTGTTCATCTTTCCATAGGATTACATTCTATGTGATTATACAAGTTAAGAGAAGTCATGTGAACTGAGTTCTTGCCTATACATAACTGTACTAGAATTGGGATACAAACTCATTACGCTTTGTAAACCTGGTTATTAATTGTTTTTCATGGACAAAGAGACAACCCTTAGCTTGTTAGGGGTATTAGAAATCGGATTACCCAAATGACAAGCACAGAGAGGTTCATGCAAATTTAATAACGTTGTAGATCCTGATGAAAACCCCTTTTTTTTTTTGTACTGCAATCTCTGTTCTGTTTCTTTGTGCTGTTTTATAATGTGGTATTTGTGATTCAAAGGCCCCAGTGCAGACATATCTTGAGCAATTGTAGTTTTCAAAAAGTGGCTGAAGTCTTCTGTCTCAAGAGTAATTTACCATACTCCTCTGTGCTTACCTGTGCTTTACCATGCTTTCACTCTGCTTTATTACACTTTGTTTTGCTTTTACTATAACTGTTATAAGGGAAGCTGCCCTTGCAATAATAACTGGTTTTACCAGGCCAGTTATGGTGTCAGGTTCAATCCCTATATCATCCAGGTCAAAAATATATGGTTGGTCTCCTTGATGAAGGTACACAAAAGTGATTTCATCTCATCCTGGACTCAAGTTCAAAAATTCAGTAGCTACTAGGTCATTCTTGACTTCAACTGAGACTGCAGACTGGTTGTGTATGTTATTGTAGGTCTAAAGGCTGCCTGTTGTAATCTGGCCACTCTCCTCTTTTAATCTGTATTTCCTGTGTTTCACAATATCCCACCCTTTGTTTTCATCTCAGAAAGGAGAGCATGAAGTGCATGCAACCAGGGCAATTCAGACACAATAGGGAAAAATCAACTCATATTTAATAACATGTCTCAGAACTGTGACTAAACTGGAAATAATAGATGCTTTAATAGATAGATTGCTTACCTAATCTGAAGGCAATTCATATGATCTGTTCTCTTGTTTAATAACCATCAGGCTACTAAATTACTTACCTTCATATTGACATTCCCTGTATACATAAATTATATAGCTGCTATAATGCTATTAATTCCACCAAAATGCATATATTGGTAATGCTATAATCACTATATATATATATATATCACTTATATTTGGCTTACACGTTTCATCACATGTATGTATTTTTTGTTACATTGTAGTATATGCCTCTTAACTTCTGAAAGCTATATTCCCAGCTTTTATGTGGTTTAAATCTCCAAAGAATTAGTACAAATATAAGCATGTTTGCTAGTCAGTATTGCATTTTATACAATCCCTATCCTGATAAGTGACTTTACGAACAGACGATAACCAGAGGGCAACACAGAGGAATGGATTTAACAAACTCAGAGATCTCCGCTCCCTCAGCTCTGGGAAATGTCTTTCAACACACACAATAATACCCCAAACTATTTTCACAATTGTTGCATGTTGATTTAAATGAGGGAAACAGAGTAATATGTGAAGAAAGATTCTGAAAAACCCAACCTTCAAGAGAAGTTTGTTTTTAATGGTGGTTACAGTGGCTCTCAAAAGTATTCACCCCCCCTTGGACTTCTACTGTGTGGAATCAAAATGGGTTTAATTAGGAGTTTTTGCCACTGATCAACACAAAAAAGTCCATAAGGTCAAAGTGAAAAATAAAATCTACAAATTGTTCTAAATTAATTACAAATATAAAACAGAAAATAATTGATTGCATAAGTATTCACCCCCTTTGCTATGACACACCTAAATAAGCTCTGGTGCAACCAATTGTCTTTAGAAGTCACATAATTAGTTGAATGGAGTCCACCTGTGTGCAATTAAGGTGTTTCACGTGATTTCAGGTTATATACACCTGTCTCTGGGAGGTCCCACAGTTGGTTAGTACATTAGTACAACTGTGACCTGGGACATGGGAGAAGATTCATCTTCCAGCAGGACAATGACCCCAAACATACAGACAAAGCCACACTGGAGTGGCTTAAAAACAAAAAGGTCAATGTCCTGGAGTGGCCCAGTCAAAGCCCGGACCTCAATCCAATTGAGAATATGTGGAAAGAGTTGAAAATTGCTGTCCCCATCCAACTTAAAATAGCTTTTTTTGCAATTTTGCAAAGAATGGACAAAAATTGTAGTGTCCAGATGTGCAAAGCTGGTAGAGACTTAATCAAATAGACTCATGGCTGTAATTGCTGCCAAAGATGCCTCTCCCAAATATTGACTCAAGGGGGTGAATACTTATGCAATCAATTATTTTCTGTTTTGTATTTGTAATTAATTTAGAACAATTTGTAAATTTTATGTTTCTGACATTAGGGACTTTTTTTGTGTTGATCAGTGGCAAAAAATCCTAATTAAATCTATTTTGATTCCATGTTGTAACACAATAAAAGGTGGAAAAGTCCAAGGGAGGTGAATACTTTTGAGAACCACTGTATTTAGGAATACAATATTAATTCTGTGTTTCTTTGTAAAGAAATTAATTGATCCAAAACTAATTGGGTCAGGGTGACTATGTGGACAAACTGTTGTGCTCCCTCTACAGCTGATAAGAACTAGAGTTCAAGCCCTTCTCTGCACAAGAAACGTTATTACATGTAGCACATAGTACCCCGATGATGTCATAGAGTCTAGTGGGTTCAGTGCAGTGGGAAACTCTTCATTCAGAGTCCTCAGGACTGTTCAATGGTCCAGGTCCACTGCCCATTTTAAATTATAAAACAGCAATGTTAGGAGCATGTTGAAATTCAATCATACTGTGCGAGTCAAGTATGCTTTTAACTTCAGATCCAAACTTCTTTCTTTCTTTCCTTTTTTGAAATGCAACCCTCCAGAAAGTCAATTCAGTCTTGTGCTTGAGAGAGATGGAGCCCCTGGGCAGTAGTCCATGGCCAGGAAGGCCTTCCTTCTATTGACCTGTATTACAGGAGCTCGTCAAGGTTACATCACTGCCGCAAAGAACATACTAATTCCTTTGTCTTTAGTCCATTCCTGAAGGATTTCAAGGTCAGAGCCAGCAATGGAGAGCTGCGATAGCAGACTTTCTTTCCCACTGCTCCTTCACGGCCCAGCATTCCCAATCTGCTGAAAGCCCTGACTGGCACAGTGAGACACCTGCTAACAGATCATGTGGTCTCGTTACAAAAAGCCTAAAAATGGCATTCTCTGCTGTCAGCACCTAAGAAATTGAACAGGCTGTCATGATACTGGGAGCAACGGATGCAAGTAAATGCCTCATCTTGGCATTAACCCCATTACACTGGGAAACTGAGCTCATACCATCTGAACGCAATTTGTATTTCTTTTTACATACAACTGATTCCTCTTACTGTAATCAGACTGCAGTCATTTTCTGTCACTTGTGATTCTGAACTCTGGATTAGATGTAAGGATCATCTAGACTGCTCAGTGTCTTCAATATCACAGGCTAAAATAATAATGATGATGGTTAAAAAAAAAAGGAAAAATATCTTTAGAATTTAATGGACAAGCAGTCATGGAGTTAATTATTTCTCTTACAGGAATGTGCTTGAAATCCTGCTCTGATTTGCTGCTTTTCACATTGCTTGTTATTCTACAGTGCTAATGGTATGCTGTCTGGCACTTTCTATTGCCCCAGTTAAGAATCTGAATGTATAATGGCTCTCAGATTCCTCATGTAGTGAATTCCTGGACCACCCTGCATAGATGGACCGCAACAGCACTCAATATTCACACTTGCATATGCTACTGTTGCTGTCATTTGTGTTTTTTTAACATGCAGATATCATTTACTGTAAACCCCTTCTTATTCTCATGCCATTCGTTTTAGTTAATGCTTCTCCTCCTTAAACTTAAATGGCTGTGAATTGCATAGTACTATCTTATGCAATAGAACAGTTTTCTAGTTTGTTCTTCTTTGTAAAAACAAAATCTCTAATAAAAGACGTTGTGAATATTAAGAGGTTAACAGTGTACCTCTAATTTTGCAAATAGGCACTAGAGGGTGGTCTGTTTTAATGATCTAAACCACGGCAGATCCCATGTATAAAAAGGATTTTCTACAGACCTCATTGCACTGAATCTTTCTTGTATGCAATTGAATGTTAATAAGTGGTTCAACAAATCTCCAGCAGGATACATACAACATGGTGGTATAGATTCTCTGTTTATTTGATCATTAAAATAGACCCCATGAGCTTGGATGAAAAATACAGAAATGACTGCCTTTAGTCAAATATACAGCTGGGTAAGATGGGACTGACCAACTGTTCTGCTCTCCCATTACAGCTGCGGCCTGGGTCAGCAAGCAACACTGTGACTGAGGGACAAAGTCTAGCTCATCTAGGGAGGCGACACACACCAGCCAGGATGATTGCAATTCAATCATGCATTGACTCTTTTTTTTAAATTCAAAGTGTCAGTTCCCTGCTTCGGCTGGAAATAAGGGTAACCCAGTTTATAGGGTCATAGTGACAGTGTTATTATGCATTAAGCAACTGAAAGCCTTTTGCTTCAGGATAGTTTTATAATTTCGCAATTTACATTTGTAGTAATACAATGCTCCAGTGCTGTGTATCTGACACCCTGAAGACTGTCTTTTTGTTTTCTGTTTCCCCCTCCTGTCGTGTGAAAGACAAAGCTTCAAACAGCATGGATGAAAGCTGTTGGCAGTCGATAAGAAACCTTATCCCGTGGTGCACCATATATTTCTGTGGAAGCTGATTGGACTGAATCAGTTAAATAAAAGAAAAGACAAACTGAAGCACCTCAGTTGCTGCTAATAAAACTACTTTAAATAGCTCAAAACTTCGAGTTCTCAATATAACCTAAATCTTGGTCGAAGTGCATTACATTCTAAAGCCTCTGCTTTTAAATACAGATATATTTTGATACTGAAATGATAGATTCCTAGTGTAAGTCACATTTATAGCCCTGTAATTAAATATCTTTTTTTTTTAAAGGAAAAGGCACATTTATGGGGTTCATGTGATAAGTAACAGCTGGTTGGGGACTTAATGTGTAAAGAATAAATTACTTTTACTTGTAGAGCATGTGCAGAATATAAGAGAGGGATTGATGTATTGTTTAAAATGTTTTAAACCACTAAAAACACAAGGGAAAATATGAATGCACAAAGAAACAGCATTCTTTCTCCCAGTTATAAATCCTTCCTATACCTGTTTTAGTCCAGCACAGTTATGATCTATATGATCTTATAGTACAACAGTATTGACAGAAATGCTGCAAAATGTGTATTTGGGTAACTATAGTATTTTGACCAGTACAATATAATACTACGTTTATGTTTACATTTTTTAGACAGGCAGAAAGAGTTTTTAATTTAGTATTTAGTTTAGACAGCGTCTCATTGAGAACATGGCAAAAAATGAAAATACTGATTTCTTATTTCAAGATCTCGACATAACATTTTTTCCCCCTGTCCTTAATGGGTCACCCTATGTTTGCTACTATACAGTAAATGAAAATAATTTCTGAATAATGCAAGAAATGCAATACATATACCTGTATCACAGCCTGCAAATGACATAAACCTAATGGGATAAAAAGCAGCTTTTTTGGTAATAGAAAACAAGCCTTAACACCAATCATGAGTCACATGATTCTTCAATGAGCTTGTATCTTTTCATTACCAGAGGACTTGTTTTTTGTTAGTAACATTAAAAACCTATCAGTATCTTTCAGTACCAGGGATGTAAATAAAATCCTCTTTACTTCTAAGATTGCCACAGATCTTTCCGATTGAGATTTATATTTATACATGAACAATGTCTCAGACCACGGACCGAACCATAATCAATTGCTCATATGTTGCTTGTTCACACCACATCTGTATTGGAATGAGTTCCTGAATTCTATAGATTTAAGGGGTTTGAAGATGAAAGATGAGCCTATGAACTGTGGTGCCCAGCAGAACTATGTGAATATTGCATGTTATTTTCTTCAGAGCCAATGTATGCAGCCTCAGGAGTGGAGGCTTTACGGTTCTGGACCTCTTTTTACATAGAACAGAAAAGTGTCTCCTAAGTACTAATAATATTCATTATTAGTGCAACTCTCTGAACGCATTAGCTGAACACACTCTAATAATGTGCTCACTTTGTTTGCACATCCAAAGTATCGATGTTGTCAGGAAAGACAGCAGACAGACTTACTACGCGGGAGAGACAACAAGATTGGTACCGTACAGAGGATTCCCATCCCCGCAGGTTAAAACACATCAGTCGGTGGGATTGTCTTATCACAAGGAACGTCTTGTGAAAATGAAAAGAAACTTGGCAGCGTTCTGAATTCCACATACCTTTTTTGTTTTTATATAGGGGAGGGATTCTTGAACAAAAGAAGGAGCAGCAGGTTCGTGACCCACACAGTGGCTCAACTCTAAAAGCCTGATATGCCACGGTGTACAAGTTGTTTTTATTATTTCTCTCCTGATGAAACCTTTACGATATATCTAGTTTTACTGCCTTTGCATGAGCATAATAGGATGCAAATTGATATTAAGCGACCCAATCAATACATTCTCAGAGCTGTCTCATTTAAACACCAGACTTTGTGGTCTACCATACCAATGTAATTACAACATTGTGTTTGGACAACCGGTTTTTTAGCACTGTGGTAAAAAAAAAAAAAAAAATATATATATATATATATATATATATATATATATATATATATATATATATATATATATATACACACACACACACACACACACACACACACACACAGCATGTATGATAAATAACACATTGAACACAGTACTTAATTGATATAATGCAGAGAAAAGGGACAGGACTGCCAGACTTAATCAAAACGTATTTGCTGACAATATAATTATGTCCATTTTAAACATGTATTACACATTGGTTGAATTACTCTGTATTCTGTACAAAATAATTCAACCAATGTGTAATGCATTTTTAAGATTGGAGTTAATTTTTACTATTGGCCTTTCCCCCTCCGGCTAAAGTTTTACAAATGCCTTGTTGTTACTTATAAAACAAATCATAGCCTAATTATTTCTCAGACCTATATAATTATGGTGATGCTTAAATATGCACATGTAGTGTGCATCTGGACAGAAAAGCAATGACTTCCAATAAAGGTCGTGTTTAAAAAAAGCTGTAGGGCTCACATAGTGAGCGGTTGGTTGAACACTACAGTTTTATTTATTACATGGCAAATCGTTCATATAAAAGACAGGCTTGTTATTAGAAATGAATGTCGGAGAATCAGGGACAGCTGTTGCTAGGTCTTGCAGTTTGGGATAAAAAAAAGATTGCAAGTGCGATTACTTTATAAAATCTCTAACACCTACGACTTTCGTTAGGGTATAAAAAAAAAAAAAAAGAATCTTGCAGATCTATAAAGCACAGATGTCCTCCAACAAAGTCAAGGCAATTGGCAGATTATTAAACTAAATGCCTAATCAAGCAATCTATACCAATCAGATTTCATGCATGGTATCAATCTACTTCCCAGCCAGCTGCTTGGTCAGCATTAAACACATCAGATACATCTTTTCACTCACAAGTATTGAGTTGAAACCATTTCTGATGAATGAAGTATAATCCCTTCCTCTGGAGCCCTGGTACAGCTTCAGCATGGGGCAGCAGGGATCCTTGTATTTTTCAGACTGAATAAAAATCTATCTATCTATCTATCTATCTATCTATCTATCTATCTATCTATCTATCTATCTATCTATCTATCTATCACAAGAATTATTTCTTTTTTATGTGTGCATTGTAATTGGTGTTTGTAAATTCCAGTGTATCTCTCCTTTAAACTCTAAAATGCAGACTCTAAATATAGGAACATTAAATATTAATGGAGGTAGAGATTGTGCAAAAAGAGCAGCTCTGTTTGAATATTTAAATCAAAAGAAAGTTAATGTTGCCTTGCTCCAGGAAACCCAGACAGATGACAATATAAATCTGAATGGATTCAGGATTGGGAAGGGGAGGTTATTTTTAGTCATGGGACGAATTTTAGTGCTGGAGTTGCAATATTATTTGCAAAGGGGTTTAAGTATGACTCTATCATTGTAAATGAGATAATTAAAGGGCGCTTGTTAAAAGTGCAACTATCTGTAGAAGGTAGAAATTTAGTATTTGTTAATATTTATGCACCAAATGATGGGAGAGAGAGGGTGCTGTTATTTCAGACTCTCAATGGAGTTATTTCCCAGAGTCAGGCTGAAGAGGTGGTTTCATTAGCTGGTGATTTTAACTGTACAGTTGAGGACAAGCTAGACAGAAATGGCCCAGAGCCTCACCCCAGGTCAGTTAAGGAGCTGGTTACTGTTCTAACAGCACAGGATATGGAGGTTGTTTGGAGAGTAATGAATCCTAATGTGAAACAGTATACTTGGGCTAAGGGGAGTGATGGGAATATATGTTTAGCTCAACTAGATACATTTTATGTTTTTAAGCATCAATTAAATTGTTATTATAAATGTGCTATTCACCCCACTAGTCTATCTGATCATAGTTTGGTCAGTTTGAATATGATTATCCCTATTGCACGTGTTTATTCATCTTATTGGCACTTTAATAATAAACTTTTAAAAATAGTCATTTTTTTAAATGTTTTTGATTCTTTTTGAAACGGTGGAGGAGGCAGAAAAAAGCTTTTTTATCAGTAAGGCAATGGTTGGACTTGAGTAAAATTCAGACCAGTTTTGTCAACAGTACACTATGAATGCTACAAAGAGCACTAGTGAGGCGAAGAGAGAGCTAGAGGAGGAGATTACTGAACTTCATAATGCACTGGAGGCTAGACACAGTGACAGGCTTTATCAAGTCCTGAAGCTCAAAAAGAGGAGTTTGGCTGAGTTGTTGGACTCACAGGTACAGGGAGCGCTGGTACATTCAAGGTTTTTAAAACTTTCTCAGATGGATGCTCCAACTCAATATTTTTTGCATTGGAAAAGAAAGTGGCTCAGAGTAAAACAATACACTGCCTTAGAACAGCAAATGGTCAGTTGCTGTGTGAGCCTGCGGCTATCAGGGAGCATACTGTGGGTTTTTTTTCACAGCTGTATACGGCGGAGGCTGTGGATGGATCTGAGGGAACTGAGCAGTTCCTCCGGAGGCTAACACTGGTTCCAGAAGAAGAGAAAGAGAAGCTGGAGAGTGCACTGATGTGGCAAGAACTTTCTAAAGCTCTGGAAGGGCTCAACATGGGCAAAATGCTTAGAATCGATGGAATACCTGTTAAGTTTTCTAAGACTTTCTGGTTTGAGGTGGAAAGTAACCTTTTGGAAGTGGTGGAGGAATGCATTATGGAAAATTAACTGCCACTGAGCTGCTGATGTGCAGTACTGACTCTGCTGCCTAAGAAAGAGGACTTGTGTCTTATTAAGAACTGGAGACCTGTAAGTATTCTTTGCACTGACTATAAAATCTTGTCAAAGGCATTGACAAATAGACTAAGCAGAGTAATGAGCACTATTATGCATTCAGACCAAACCTACTGTGTACCTGGCCAAACAATATTTGACAATATATTTTTAGTGCAGGACTTAATAGTTGCTCTTTGGTTTTAAAGCTGGTTTGCTTTCACTTGATCAAGAGAAGACTTTTGACCGGGTAGACCACCGATATCTTTTTGATGTTATTAGGTCATTCGGCTTTGGTCCCAGGTTTCTGGGAAAAATTAAGTTGCTCTCCAGTAGCATTTTTAGTATACTTAAAATAAATGGTGTATTATGTTCTCCTTTTAAAGTCCAAAGGGAAATTCGCCAGGGTTGGAATTCGCCAGGGTTGTTCTCTGTCATTTGAACCCCTGATGGTAAAATTGGGAAAGATATTGAACGGGTTGTCTATCCCTACTGTGACAATGGAGCCTGTTAAGGTGGTGGCTTACGCTGATGATCTTGCTATCTTAGTAACAAATAAGAAAGACATTCAGATCATAGAGGAGAGATTGAGGGTATTTGAAAGACTGTCCTCAGCTCGGGTAAATTGTGACAAAAGTAATGGCTTTTTAATTGGAAAGTGGGATGGCAGCAGACCACCAGATTTACAGGCTTAAATGGAATAGGGAGGTTTTCAGACATCTGGGTGTTTACTTGGGAGAGCAGGGACTGGCTAAAGAGAATTGGGAAGGAGAACTGGATCAGGTGAAAGGCCGATTGGATAAATGGTGGTGTCTTCTAATTAAACTTTCCTATAGAGCAAGAGTTTTAATTATAAATAACCTGGTTACGTCAATGCTTTGGCACAGATTAATGTGTGGGGATTCCCCTCCATCGCTACTGTGGAAATTCCAAGATTATTGCTGAGCTTCTTTTGGGATGGGCTGCATTGGATAAAGCAAGGGGTGCTATACTAGACTCATGGACATAAGAAGCAGAATAACAGCTTTTAGACTCCAGTCATTTCAGAGGCTGCTGTACTTTCATGAATCACTATCCTGGAGAACAGTGGCTTTTGCTTTCCTTCATTTAGTAGGGAGGTTGAATTTTGATTGGCATCTGTTCTTATTGGATGTCGGAAAGTTAAATCTCTCTGTCTTACCTGTTTTTTATAGGGGGATGCTAAATGCTTGGAAGGTTTCTAGAATTAACAGAGATTTGAAGTATGTAGGGTTGTATTGGTTGCTTGAAGAGCCTCTAATTTATAACTCAGCATTAAAATGTAATATTTTTAGTTTTGTTTTACTTTTAATTTCCAGTGCAGTAGTGAAGGTCGGTAATTTAATTAATTTTGATAACCAAGCCTGGAAAACTGCAGAATCACTAACAAGTGAGCTGGGTGTGAAGTCAGGGCGTGTGATAGAGAGATTTTAGTGCAGCTTAAAGCTGTTTTGCCTGCAGAAGGGTTGCAGCAGTTGAGTCAATTTTTCCTGGGAAAAAGCCAGCTGGATATAGAACCGCCAGAGTTGGACCTGCAAATTGAACCTGCAATAGAGCAGACCACTGATACCCCGGGGCAGATCCTAAAGTTTGGAGAAGAATATAAGGTTCAGTTCGGGGGGGGGGGGGGGGGGGGGGGGGGGGGGGGGGGGGGGGGGGGGGGGGGGGGAATACAAAAAAAAGATATGTATCGGACGTGGGTGAAAGTGTTGCATTTTCAAAAGTTGAAAAACTTGCCTGATTCACATTGGAGAGAGAAGCTACAGGTAGAGAACTCCATCACACCTGCATGGAGGAATCTGTATGGATCACCAGTACCTAAAAGAGTGGGGGATCTGCAGTGGAGAATATTGCACACCACTGTGGCCACCAACTCATTTCTCTTCATTATTCAGCCAGGGGGAGAAGATACTTGTCAATTTTGCTTGATTAGGGAAATGGTTTTTCATTGTTATTTGTTTTGTCATTGGTTAAAGCCTTTGTTTGAGTTATTGAATGATTTGTTTAGTGAATTGGGTCTGAGTTTTACTCAAATTACTTTTATTTTTGAGGTGAAGAACACTAAAGGAAATAAAAATCTTTGTCAGTTGACAAGTGTGAGTCCATTGTTGCCTTATTGAGTTACAGTACAAAGTGCCTTTTTAAAAAAATTGGTGCTCTATTAGAACACGTGTTTTTTTATTTTCTTATGTAAATAATACTGCATAGAAATGGTTTTGCAAAAACCGCCAAGAGCTGTTTAAAAAGAAACAAAGATATTAGTTCCAGAAATTAGCCTGAAATTGGCCCCTCCCTGGTAGAGACGCACATGCCATCTGATTTCATTGGCTCACAGGGGCCCTATTTTATTGATCTAAATATGAGTGAAAATATTATAAAACTAACACACTTCTAACATGCATTGCCACGGTGAAGTAAAATATTGAATTGAAGCCTACCTCGTGGTCAGCATTATAAGTGTATACTTCAATTAGTACTGCATCCTGTGTAACACTGCAAAAGCTACAGTGTATATAAATCATGTATGCATCTGTGCCATCCAGAGTTAAAGGCGGTTCATTATTGGGACAATCTTGCAAATTGAAAGGAAATGAGCAACTTTGTTCTTTGTTGCTGAGCAGTCATTTTGTCCTATTAAAGAAATATCAAAGCTGCTGTAATATCGAAACTCAAGGATTAAGTGGAATGATTTATGCTAAAGTACCCTTCAGCAATAGTACCACTGCAAAGGCAAAGCGTGCTATTTAAAATGCATTGAGTGCTTCCAAATCTACTGACAACCCATCTCTGTGCAATGCTTGAATACGCTGGACACAAGTGTTTTAGAGTTTTATTTTTAACAAGCTTTAAGAGCACAGACAGCAGTCTGCTTTTAAGAAATCCTGCTCGCCAAGGAACAACTGTATAAAGACAAGACATCCTCAAGGGATTTACAGTGTTGCTTTTTGGGGAGGGAGTTGAAAGTCTTTTAAAACAATTACTAATCAGACCTCAAGACACCTTGATCCCATCTGTTTTGCGTTAATTGAGTCAAAGATTTGGCCCAGATTAAACACACTTCTATAACATGTAACACACATGGACATGTGGTTTAACATAGCTTTTGGGATATATTTCTCTGGTATAGGAGTAAAGTAAGTTTTGATACCATGTTTAACACTGTTCTGACAAGCTCATTATGTACTAATTAATCTAGTAATAATCTCTAGTTTTAATTAAGGTTGGAGTTAGTATTATGGTTTACACTTTTAAATTGAATTACATTTTCTTTAACATAAAATCTTTATTATAATCATAAAACTGGTTATAGTATGTTAAATCAGAGCCATTGCTCTTCATGTTTCTATCTGGAGTATTTTACAGTACTTAAATTATGTCTGGCATTAGTTTTCTTGGTGGATTCAAACTCACTGCAGCCTGAATTTAACAGGGTGTTCTTCACTAGACACTGCATAATGACTTTACTCATGACTAATCCCTAGAGCCTAATGGGGAGTGACGTGTTTACACACAGCCCTAATCGGGGTGTGATGATACCAGTCATTATTACCTACTACCATCAAGAAGAGTTTTGTGCCGTTTTCAATAGCTACCTTTAGCATGTCGTGGAAAAGCACAGTAACATTACTAAATAAGCAATCGGTGTCAAATTGAACATGACATCGAAATACATTACAAAACATTATCATTATCATTATCTGGATCATTAGCTGGGAATGTTTTCTTGTTTTATGTTATGAAAGATTACACACACACAAACACAAGGGAATTTAATATAAAAATATGTTACTTTTTTTTTAAATCTCAAATGTGAATATGGCTATACCCACTATATTGTTGAAGTTCATGCATACACTCAGAACCAGTTTTATACATGACTGGTGGGCTTCGTTCTCTAAGTGGATGAATAATTGAGAGACACTTTGGGATTTAAATTTTTCATTAAGCTAGAGTTGCCGTCTTTATTCTTCAGTGGTGGAAACATCATACAAAGTATATATTTTTTTGGAGTAGAACACTGTTTACAGGCAATAGAAGTGATCCTACTGGTACTTGTTAATCAGCTGTGGTTTATACATTCATAATTTAAATCATTTGTTTATACATATGAAGTCACCACAGAATGAACGTAACCCTGAGTAGTTAGAGCAAATATACAATATAGTGTATATTTTATACACTAAGTCCTGATATATGATACATTTAGGAAATTGAATATAGTTGTATATATGTATATTAATTTGTCAATTAGCAGACACTTTTATTCAAAGCGACTTACACAGACTAGAGGGTGAACTGTGCATCAACAACTGCTTACAATAGGACCTTGATTTTACATCACATCTGAAGGATGGATCACAAGGAGGTTAAGTGATTTGCTCAGGGTCACACACATATATATGATTGGAAATCCTGGCCTGTGATTGGTTAAAACCTCATCATAGGAGGAAAAATTTGTTTGAAATATTTCACTAACATCCGTACACCACAGGTCAATAGTCTCTGTTTGTCATATAATTGGTTGGCATCACTGTCATGTGTGTATATATATATATATATATATATATATATATGTATATATATATATATATATATATATATATATATATATATATATAAATGCATACATGACATGACATTAATAATAACAAAAAAGATCAGACAAGCGTATTAATACCACACAGCCGCTCACATTTGTCTCCTTGTTGTCGTAGAATCAATAAAGTTTGGTGGAGGTAATTGAATGGGTTGAAACTATAAACGTGCTGCTGGACTTGTATTCCTGATTGACTGTTATAGACTTGAATGGGAAATGATCAAATGGAGACAAGCAGCTTCCCCCAGTCAATAACGTATGGTTACTTTTTACTCCAGTCTGCCACTGGTTTAGATGTGCCAGCATTGATCTGCAGGGGGCTTCCCTGGGTGTGGCCTGGCAGAGAGCTGTCAGAGTCCTCCCCAGGTTGATATTTCTGAGCCTCTCATTGAGTTATATAGTCCTTTTAATGCTTCCCTGTGTAATCCTGGCAATGGGATGTCATGCCAAAAGAAGAAAACAGTGTCAGAGGGAATACAGGGTGTCAAGTAGTACAAAAAGAAATAAAATACATATTTGACACACCAGCATGTCTAGAGGCTTTCTAATGGAGAAAGATAGACAGCTTGTATGTGCATTGTAATTATTATCCTAAATGTTCCAATAATATCCCATTTTGCAGGCGGCAGACAGAGACAATTCTACACATTGCATGGTCAGATCAGCTGGCATCCCTTTCATTATAACACCTATTAAAAGCATCTCTCGGTGTTGTTTAAAAGACGATGGTTTCCATTGCTTACACAAAACTGTGCAGAAGATACACACAGGCATGTCTAAGATCCTGTATAAGGCTCCATTTCTTTTGGCTACAAATGCTTAAAAATCTCAAGCCAGCAAATTCAGAAGAGAAATTCATGAATTTGATAAGACCATATTGACACTGACCAGTATGACACAGGTTTATTTTCTTCAATTTACAATTTGCATATTTTAAGTAAAATAAAAATAAAATAATACTTTTGATAAAATATATTATGAATCTGTGCCATGCAGTAATGTTTATGTTTAAGTTTATTCGATTACCGCGTGAACTGAAGCCATTTATGATCTGTTTACAGAAAAGTCAACTCTATCAACGACCTCAGATTTAAAAGCAGAAATAATAAGAATTTCTTTCTCCCAGGCAGGACCAAAAAAAAAACCCCAAAAAACCTTGTTGAAAATAAATAAAGATGATGGGGAAATCCAATGCTGACCCCAGATGTATTTATGATAGCGATATTCTATTAATTTGCTGAGAGGGCATTAACATTAACTCTAATGGGTGTTGCATTCTGACCTTTGATCCTGATGACAGCGCTGCTTCTCAGATTCTTTCAGCACCGCGACTTTAAGATCTAGGTGCTGATATCCTATATATCCCCAGCGGAGGCACCATCAGTGCCTTCTCTCTATGGAGATCCCTGGGATAATGTAAAGCAACAGTGTGCTCCCCAGTTACTACAATGCTTGTCCATTGTATTGAAAAATATTTGCAGTATCTATGCAGATCCTTTTTTTAGACTGTCCCAAAGAGGCCAACAGCAGTCCAGAACGGTTTAATGAACACCAAACTTTTTTTTTTTAATCCAACAAAACAGGCTTAAACACAAAAACATGAGAAAAGGACACAGTGGTTCGTATTCGTAACACTTTAACTTGCATTTTTTAAATAGTATTTGTTTTTTATATCTTGTTTTCACATGGTTGTATGTTTTTAGTTTATTCTTGTGTTTAAAATGAGCCACCTCGCTAACCTCAAAGTTTGAGTTGCTGTTTTGAAATATTTATAAATACTGAAAGAAAGAAAAAATAAAAATCAATGACAATGATGTTTCGACTGGAAGTGTTATACAAGGTCTTCAAAAATGCTTTTAGAAATATTGTTTGAAATGTAATTAAATTAGGACTTAGGAATTAAGTGGAATTTGTATTATGGGAAAGTAATTGTAATATAACTGGTCAATTGCTGCAACAACTTAAAGGAAAATGTTGAGGGGCTCACTTGTGTTTGGTTCAGATGGTGTTTTGGCCTTCATTGCAAAGGGCTTGTCAGTCATTACTTGTGCTTATTGATCTTGCTGTACAATTAACATCTGCCATTGTGTGTTAATTAAAATCCCATTACAATCAGCGGAACCACACATTGATAGTGGAATATTCAAACTGTCTGTACCCCTCTCCACTAATATGCAAAACAATAGCAAAATCGGAAGACTGTAGCAACTTCTACCAACATTAGACTGAGAGATGGACACTTTCCCTATGCAGATTGATGACAAAGATGACATGTTAGTCCAACAGTTGTGCATAAGGCCATGTGTAAATCACGATTCATCATGAAGTTAGCCCGATACCATGATTTTTACAATATTCTTAAGAAATAAAAAATACACTATTTCATAATTAATATTTGTATTTCATACAAAAAAGTCACATTAATGAAACTGTATAGGTCTGCTATGTGCCTGCGTGGACTATTCACCATGTGTATAGTGCTGTGCGGTGATTATGTCATACAACTATATGCAATCTAGGCTGGAAATTAAAATACTACACACTGTACACAAGAAAATGTATGACTCTAAAAAGGTTAAAAATGTGTCTGCAGCAGATCACATAAAGCAGTATCCAGCAGGAGGTTTACACAGCAATGGAGGTAAGCTCTTCTGTACATCCTGCAACGTTACTGTAGATCCCTACCAAGAATCGTCTGTTGACAGGCATTTAGATTCAAGTATTCACCGAAAGAGAAAGGTGGAAATCCAGAGCAGTACTGTGACTGCTTTACTTGCAAAGAAACAAAACACTGGGACTTCCATGTTCCAAAAGTCCACTGAAAACTGTGAAGCTCGAAACACAGTAAATATTGACTAAATTTTGCCATTTGTTTGTGCAAATATCCCTCTTGAAAAATTGGACAACCAAAAGGTGGAGTGATTCCTTCATCAGCCCAACTGAGACTTGAATACTTACCTAAAGTTGCAGAGTATCACAAGCAGAAGATTATGGAATTGGTAAAATAGTCTGGTTGCTTGTCAATGACCACTGACGAGTCGACTGATGCACAAGATCAGTGTGGGTTACACATTGTATTTGTTTTGCAAGACCTAAATGGTGAACATGCATCTAACGTACTAGAAACTGAAATCTGTTCTTGCAGATACTTTTTATTTACAGGCTGTTAATTACAATACTGTTTCACAAGCTATTGTAAAGTGCTTGAATAACTTTGACCTTGATGTCAGTGCATTTCTCTCTATATTTGAAGTTTAAAAAAAAATAAAAAAATAAAAAAATCTGTACACAATTTATAAAATAGTTCCATGCACATTCCGCGAAATACGATACTTTACCCGTGACACTGCTGTGAATTGTAAAGAAAATTTCTGTGATTTTCACAGGACCTTGGTTATGCAGGAATAAAAGAGTTACTGATAAAGCATATGTATGCAACAGCTGCAATTGATCTTTTTTTATTAAAATATGTGCATGCTGCTTTCCAGCGTAGGTGGGCAGAGAGACTATAGAAATGTTTTGATTTAGATCATTCTTTGAAACCCTTTTGGGTTTACAATCCCAGATTGTTGTATCAGTTAATCAGTTATACATTTTAGCTCCATGTAATAGAAAAGTACTGTGCATAAGAGACTGGAAGCTGCATTGACTGATGGAAGGCCAGCCATGGGGCTGTGGAGAGAGATGTAGCCTCTTGTAGTGGACTGTCTCAAGGTTCATACAATCCAGTCCTAGGGCAAGTTATCACATGCATATATATATAAATATAGAGAGAGAGAGAGTTCTTTGTTAGACACTGGCGATTAAGCTTGTTATGAGCAGGTTTGATGTTGTGTTAATATTAGATTAACAGACCTGTGCTCGCCTTCACAGTTGGACTTCTGTAGCTCTACAAACGGAATCGGCTGATTGCATGCAGCACAGCAACACGTGATGACATCATCCTCTACCTCTATGCCCTTTCCTGTTGAGGTGAATGCTCACAAAGAACCCTCAATGAAATCCTTGCGAGCTGCCAGGCTGTGTGAGTGAGAGTCTGAAGGGCAATCAGGAAGTCAGATGATTACAGTCCCCTGGCCTTGATTGCTTGGCAGATGGGTAGTTAAGCAAATAAAACATGATACACTTAAAGGTTTTTTTTTTTTTTTTTAAACCACACATGAATAATTCAGGTATCAAAGGATAATAGCTAAATATTTCTTCAATGCATACCAAAGTTACATTTTAAAGGGTAATATCCCATCCCAGTAAAATAAACTAATTGCCATGCCATCAGAATCCCTATAAATATATATCTACTGTTTAGACACACGGTCCCTTGAGAACGGTAATTTATCCATACCAAACTGTTGGGACGCTGGCTTGCAAAAAATAACTCGGTGTGCGTTTATGTGTACAAACATGTTAAAGCAATAATAGTTCTTTATAGAACAAGTGCAGCTACGTCTATGTTAGAGGTAAGGTAATAGCTGCTGCATAGGAAGGGCTGAGACCCACTGTTTTAAACTTAACAATTGTTTAGGCCTCCTTCGAGCTTCAAACCACCTGCAACCTGCAGAAAGCTTGTAATTCCAAATGTTTTTGAACTGTATTTTTTTTACTTTATTTCTTTTAAATGTAGTCGTTGCCAATGATTTTTTTTTACCCCAATTTTTCTCCCCAATTTGGAATCGGGAATTGTGTTATTACTAATTCCGGTTCACCGCTGGGACTCGGGAAACGGAGGCTGAAACATGCATTCTCCAAAACATGTTCCTACTATGCCATTATTTATCCCACTGCGGATCAACAGCAAAGCCATTAGACCTATAGTGTCGGAGGACAACACAGATCTGAATGGTTTATAATGGCTCCACCCTATCAGCCACAGGGGTCGCTGGTGCGTGGTGAACCGTGGATTGCCCTGCCGACCTAAGCCCTCCCTACCCGGGCAGTGCTTGGCCAATTGTGCGCTGCCTCCTGGGAACTCCTGGTCATGGTCGGAAATGACTCAATTCAATCCTGCAATCTCCAGGCTATAGGGAGCATCTTGCACTCCACGCTGAGTGCCCTTTCTGGATGCATCACTCGGGAGCCCCCTTTTTTGAACTGCAGAGGAGTGGACCTGCATAACTGCTGCACACATTAAGTGTTTCTTGTTACTGTGTATTTGCATAGTAGTTACTTACACATAATTATGCACAGTTATAATGTACTTAGTGTGTAAATCTTTTTGCACAATATATACATAAGTACATAATTGTATCAGAAAAAGGGTTAGGTTTGTGTTTAGAGCTAGGGTTAAAGTGAAGTTTAGGGTTAGGGTTATATCGTGCAAAAAGCATAGATAAGCATGCTAAAGCATGGATAGGTAAGGTAAATAAAATAACTGCACATTTACCGTGGTAACTTTGCAGGGGCTCTCTCACTGTCTAATCGTTTATTTAATATAGAAATGTTCTTTTGAAATTATCAAACGTTTTCACCACCTGTATGTAAGAAACTGGAATCAGCATGGCTGTTAAGATTGGATTAGTGCGTAAAAATGGCGTAACATTAGTAAATAAAAAATATATTGTTTCATTGTTTTATTTTGCTGTGTGATCATACAGAATATTCATGTTTGTCAAAATTGTACTTGGCTGTATCAAAACATAAAGAAGTGCCAAACAGTACCAGTATACTTCATGCTAGTCATTTGTGTTTTTAAGGCTACTTCCATAATCTACTTTTCTACTATCTACCTGAAACTGTTGACATTTGGCCCGCATGCATCCCGCCAATCCTGATAGAAGCGTAAAGTCAACTTGACATAAAACATTCTGCACGTGGTTTACAGACTTGAGAGGGAAATTACATATACGTCTAGATTCTTCAGACAAAATTTGCAATTGGAAAAAGCCATTTGTTATGTGCACATGCGTACATCAGTGTGAGCATGTGTATGTGCATATACAGTTATGCTTTTGTGTCTAAGAGTGTCTGCAGGGAATTTCATGGTGGATTACCTCTCAATGTAGACAAGCATTGAAGGGCTGTCAGAATCGACCTCATATGGCATCTCAAGAACTCTAAATCTAATAAACTGTTCATCACATTTCTGTTCTCTTATTTCCCAAGTGAAGCTGAAAAGGCATCTCAGTGGGTTTATATCTCTGCATATACCGATTCTGACATAGACTTGGTTTTGGAATCTAGATCAAAGTATATGTGCTAAGTGACACACATATTTGTAAAATTTATTAAATAGATTTATATAAAATGTTTTTATATATCTATATATATATATATATATAATATATATATACTAGAATATATAATATATATATATAACAATACAATTTAGTTTTGTTAATATATTTTGTTTATGTGAAACACAAACAAGTCTATTAAGTTTCTCCGTAAATCAATATTGCAAGGTGAATATTGTGCTGGTTCTTTGAGGTAACAGAGGACATAATGATACTCATAAATATTTTAAAAAGATTTTTAAAAAAAATTTAATTACAAGTGTTTTCATCTCAGAATTGTTAGTAACAAACAATCTTGCCGGAGGTCAGTGCATGCTGAAATTGTGCTATAAGAAAGGTTTTGCACTAATCTGGCTCTGTCACTCCAACAGCGTGTACAAAACTCAACCTCTTGATGAATTCCATCAGGGAAATTATTTCAGTCCTGAAGTAAATTGATGCTGAAAATGCCTTCTTTTGTAGCCTGATTCAGCTACAGCTGCTGAAAGATGACACGAAATGAATAAAGCAAGTTGTTTTCCTTGTTTTCCTGGATATAATCAAAAGCACATTGGAGTCTGGAGAAAGAAACAAATACGAAATGAAGGGCATTGCAGTTGAATTTCAGATGAACCAAACAAGAAAAGAGCTGCAATCACTGGACTGAAATTATAATTATAAACCTTGCATCTCATCCACTTTGGCTTATAATTTAATTTGCTGACTGGTGGGCAGGAAGCTCACACAAAAGAACTGCACTTACATTCTTCAGTTGAACTTACAGAAGTGCTGTGCTGTCATCTCAGAGACAGACATGCCTTTTACAAACTGACCAAACTACCAGACACATTTGTATAATATAGTTGAATTTAACATCTAGCGATGCCTTATAGATCTACCGACTTTGAATGTTGTGTAGCCAAGCATAACATCTATTAGCTGATGTGTAGCAAAGTCCTTACAACTTCAAAGAGGGAAATAGTAAGCATGCCCACACATGAAAATCCAAACTGACTATGTGCTGGTGTTTAAACTTTGGCAACCCGGATAATACTTTGCTAAGCTGGATTTCCAAAGCTATTGATAACATCTTGGACCCTGCTGATTCATCAGTTTTCTTTTACAAGGTTTCAACTTTTATTTCATTTTAACTATCAATGTGAGGCCAAGCTGTTTGGGGAAACATAAAGGGAACAGAATGCTTTGTGCTGTGCATGATGCTGGACAAAGTCCACAAAGCAACAGGGATATTCCTCAGAATCATCATGGACAACATCATTATGCAGTTTCATAATAAATCCCTTTTGTGGGATTTAAGCTATCACTGTGGGGCCAAACACTGCCAAGAGCCATGACATTCTTTCTTAATGAACTTTGATTCCGTACCATAACATGTCCATCCAACTGAAATAAACTTTTCACATATGCATTTATTTACTGCTTCGTGCCTGATTTACATTCTGATTAAGCGTACCATGATATTCAATAAAGGATTAATTGGTAGCTTAGTGGTTTGACAGGACTTTGTAAAATATTTGATAACACAGTTATCATTACCATTGACCTTAGATTGGGAAATTAAGCAGAGCTGACTTAGATTAGCAAACAGAATAAAATATTTATGGTTTAGCACTTCTACTACAGTAGAAGGGTAACAAATGTGAATTTTACTTGTATATTTGCTTTTAATTAGGGTTGCAATTAGGATTATAATTGGGATTGCCTTAATACATCCATTATTGCCCATTTTATTTTAAGAATTTATGTTGATAATACACTGATTAGATGCTATTTGCTATTGTTTAATTGACACACTTGGTACATTTTATATGCTGCATGTTGTGTTAATTCTTTCTATTTAAATGATCTATTTTATATTGTTAATTATGTAACTGGCAAATAATTTTCTTTTTTGTCATTATAGTCAGCACTCACATATCTGACCCTAAAAAAAAATGACTTCGGTTATAGTTAATATCTGATTATTTCATTTTGACCCGTTCCTTGTATCTTTTTTGTCTTCCCTGAAAAATGGACAACATCAAAAATACGTATCTAAAAAGACTGCGTTTTAAAACAAACAGGTTTCCATTTAGTTGTACTGTATTGGTTTTGTTGGTACAGTACTATATTTTTAACACAAGTAGTATTTTAATTCAGAACGATATGATTCTGAAAATATCACCTTCCAAAACTTAAGAGACAACACGTTAACTGTAATACAGTACATACTTTTAATTCCGGTACGTCTTTCCCATTAACGACCTAACGACCTAAAATTTTCCATTAACGTCATAACAGCAAAATGACATATAAATGTTATCCATGCACAGGACTGCGTAAAACATAAAAGGCAATGAAATTTAGCAAAACCAAAAGAAAAATAAACAACAAAAACACAGTTTCCAAAATTAAAATAATATCCAGTCAGTATTCAAAATTGCAGAATAGTGTTTGATAAGGCCCTAATGTCACAGTTCACTTCCAAAGGAAATGGTATACGCTCCTTGCGAGGGAGTCGGCTCTTTTGTACAGCGGTACGCCTGTGTGTGGATTGCCTCTCCCTGTGTGAGACGCCTGCCTGCGGGAACTGAGATCGCTACACTTCCAGTGATTTTTACACGTGGAGTTTGTTAAAAAAAAAAAAAAAACAAAAAAAAAAAAAAAAAAAAAAAAAAAAACTAAAAAAATTAGAATAATGTTACAAATAGTTTAAACAAAACTACGTTGATAATAATTAGACTATCCTGCTGTATTCGCGGTTCCTTGCTAGTTTTGTTTGAGACATTGGTTGTGCTGTTACAACGCAGATTTCCGCAGCAGAATCGCGGAGATGAGCTGTAGACGTCCCTCAACACCCACATAAATCGGTGCAGATTCTGCATAACCCAGCGCAGCTTTGAACTGTTACTGCGGGAGGCTGGCTGCGGCTGTAAATCAAAGGGACGATGCAAAGGTCACGAGTGACCTGCTAATATTAATGAAAATAATCACTAAAACTACTCCTGCCACCTGGTTAGCAAAGGCGAACGACATTTCATCATTATACAATGAAGCCGTGAACAGCCTTGTCCACGCTATATTAAATAAATAAATAAATAATTAAAAAATAGATAAATAAACATAATATACCAAATCAGTGATAAGTGATGTACAATTTTACAATAAAGTTAATGTTTATCTATCACATTAAACTGACTGTTGATAATCTAGACAAATGTAAATATAGCACGTTATACCGTTGCACGGTTTGGAGAAGGCGTTTCTCTAACAGCTGCGTGTGACGTCAGAAAGACAGCAGCGAAGAGCAGCCGACGCAGCAAACCCTGGGTAACAGAACGCAGCAATTGAAACATGTATTCTGTGTCGACCATTTCCTTCAAAACCATTATCAAAATATAGTATGAGTTCACAAAAAAATCTTCCTTAGACACTTTGCTAAGTGCCATCGCTTGACTTAGAAGAAGCGTGTTTGCAGTTGAAAAAATATGTTAACCATTGTATAACCGGATTACGATAATTGCGGTTTATAATAAAATAAACGGTATTAATACCGTATTGTACCTAAACCACTGTAAACCGAAAAACCAGTATACCGACCCATCCCTAATCTGGATAACGGATATCCGAGTTCTGTCTGTATGCTCTGCTTGAGAGACTCGGGACGATTGCAATCTCGAAATGGGAAGGACGAGTGGGGCTGCGACATGCATTTTAAGTCTATAGAAAGAAAGTGAGAATATTGATTCTGTTTGCTTTATGGGTCGAATAAAAACAGGATTATTTGTAGCGAGACAATCTGTTTATATGCTATATGGACAATAAATTATTTGAATACTGAAAGTTTTCTTATTATTTTTTGTGTTTCTTTATTGGTATTTAGGTTAATCTATTCACAGCAGGGCGGCAGACCTGTTTGTGTGTGGTCCGTATAATTGCTGTTTGAAGACCACTGCCGCGGGTCCCTCTGTCTATTGAATTAATACATGTAATTATTGCTGTATTTTATTCAGAATGTGTACTTTTAATGCTCTAGTCTAGTTAGTTAGTTATTCTTCACTCTAAGCTTAAATTAAACATTGTATACTATTCTAGATATAGAATAAGTCTTTTGCCTGGGTTATAATCATTCCCAGGTTTAGCTGCTATTACCCTTGCCTTATTGGTTAGGTGTTACACAAATGCGGGCAGTTTTATTGGATTACTTGGGAATATGCCTAGTTAGTTTAGTGGTAGATGTACAAGCAAACAATTACAACAGTAATGGGAAGGGTATCAAACAAAACTGCCTCTAGAAATAATAATATGTTGTATACATCTTCTATTAGAAAGTAATGTCAGTTTTCTTTTACTTTGTCATACATGTTTTTGTATACAGTATGTGCTTGCATCTGTAGAACCTTCCTATGAAAAAACAGGAATAGTATACAAACTGCATTTCAAGCCCAATTCGTGTGTGCAAGGCCAAACAGTTCACTGAAACATTTTCTTTTATATACACTTAAGGATTTTACATAAACGTGATATAAGTTACTTTTCATTAAAGCCAGCTTTCCTGTCAGAAGTTATCGGATCACCATGACCAACCTGACACTTTTGGTCTGTCTGGTTATATTTTTTAAAAAATCACTTTTTCCACCAAAAGTGCCTGTCTCGCTAAACTAAAGGGCTAGAAACCAAGGCAGAGGCATTAAGAGTGCTTGATGCAGGTGCTCTGTCAAATCTGGCCTTGCTGCATTATCTAACATGCTTCAATTTAACATCTTTACAGTGCCCACAAACTACACCTCACTAAACCATTTCCCCATTTTACTGACTGTAGGTTTTTCTGATATTAATTTATTCATTCACCCTTCAATGTTCAGATAAAATCACTTTTCTGGAAGTACAATATGTAATAGAAATCCCAGACCTCCAGGGGAATATTAATGTACCAAGAAGTACAGCTGTTGTCTTACACATTGAGTACTGTGAACAATATTAAGTTATTATTATGGTCCTCTGTCTGCTGACTTAACTTGAAAAAGGTGGGCAGAATAGACAAATGGTCTTATTTGAGAAACAACTGGGAAGTGTGTTGATAACAAATAGGCTGGATTTAATACAGTTCTATCATTTGTGGAAAAAAACATCCTCAAAAGCATTTCAATTGGTGGCAGAACTCATTCGGATTGGATCCCTGTTTGTCTGAATGTCGTGCTTTTAGCTTGAACTGAGTTGTTTTGAATTTCATGCTGAAGTCTTGGATAAAGCTTCAATTAAATTAAAGAAATATCCTCAGAAGAAGGGTGACCTTTAAAGGCAGTTTTTTTTTGGTATATTCCATTTAAAAGCAAAAGACAAACAGGTCTGCGGTTTTGTTTCATGTTAGCGAGGAATGATGACAGTGTCAGGGAAGATGTTGCTAATAGCTTGTTGGGTTTGATTTATTTCATTTTGGTTCAGCTACATGTCCATTACAAGCTGCACCAAGGAGAACACACAATTTAAAACACATACAGCTAACAAAACGTAAGTCAGAATATAAATAAACTAAAATCCCAGTCTTCCGTTCTATGGGATAAACACAGATAACCCTCTTGGTTGATCAAAGACATTTGTAAATATTGTGAAGTTCATGAATCACACTGAATCACAAATCCTGCATTCTCAATATTCTTAATTTATTGATCAGTATGCTCACCATTGTTGTCAGAAAGTAATAATAGCTAATTCAAAGCCATAACTGCTTTCACAAGTTTTCAGCACAGCCACTGATGATCACATCATTATCGGTTACTGCCACTCTGCATATTAGGGTTAAGGTTGTGGTGATGGGGTTATGGTTAGGGTTAGGGTTAAGGTTATGGTGATGGGGTTATGGTTAGGGTTAAGGTTGTGGGGATGGGGTTATGGTTAGGGTTAGGGTTAAGGTTATGGTGATGGGGTTATGGCTAGGGTTAGGTTTAACATTGTGGTGATGGTTCATCTTAGATAATGAAACAGAACCCTATTCAAAATACTTTAAAGACTGTTTTTTGTAACCCTCAGGAGTGTGTTCTGCCTCCGTAGACATTTCAGCAACATAGCCTTTAAATGTTTTTTAACTTTTAAGTGTTTATGGTCTTCTGTGAAATAAATGACTGAAGGATTGGTGCTGTGGAAATTCTCAAGGCTTCCACTATTAAGAGTTGTTTCCATGTTCATGTTTGTGCTTTTTCTAACCTTTGCAGCTCTCAGATTTGCCTCTGCCTGCACATATAAATCCATGTTGAAGACTGTCTTTTCTAAGGGCTAGTATTCTGTGTATTTGTACCTTAATAAAATACATTCCATGTTCCCTTGAATAGCCAATTGGGAATACTTGAGATGCCTCTGCAAAAGTCAATACTGCTGCAATCTTTTGTAGTCTGCATTTTGACATTGCTATTTTTCTCATTCTCTTCAAAGGCTAGTTAACTTTGCGACGAATAAAGCTGTCACTTGCAATTCCCAGTTTCGATGCTGAGTCAGTCACCGTAAATGCTTGCATCACTGCCACGTTTCAGCACTCTGCATCAATAAAGACTGTGATTGGTCTCTGGAAATAGCAACAGCGACTGATATGTTTGCTTGATTGGTTTCCCCCAACTGTCAGGATGACAGATGGTTCCACTTGATTGGTCAGTTCTAATTGATATACTGGATGATGGATCTGTAAAGTGCCCATCTTATTTAGTTAGATTTGTTTTGTTTACCTGTTATGTGCAGCACTAATTATATGCCCTGAAATCATCAGTAGCCTGGGGATGAATTGTCATGACAACTCCTTTTGCCTGGCCTTAAATTAATACATTTAGTTTAAGAAAACCATTAGTTTTAGTTCTTGATAAAGATGAGTTGTCTTTGTCATTTTAGTTGTAATTTGTCATTGACTTTCCTGTATCGCTTTACATAAAGTGTACAATATCAGCAGGTGTGGTTTAGTTGCATAGTAATTACATTGTAAATACCAGCCATACTTGTAAGTACTGTGTTATTACAATGTAACTACAATGCAATTAGGGATACTTCATGTACAGTATATCCATTTTTTTCCGAATTCTTATGTTTAGAGGCAGCAAATCAGAACTGATTTTTTCTACTGTGCCGGGATACTTTAAATCAGTGTTCTTCACTAATTTTCAGAGGGGGGCCTCTTTTGTCAATAAGAAATCAGTGTGAGGGAAGCCACACCACCTTTTTCACATTTGTGTATTGTCGGGTGCTGCACGTCAGGGGCCGCACTAAAGTCCAGCAGGGGCCACCAGTGGCCCGCGGGGCTTGCAATGAAGAACACTGCTTTAAATTATTCACATTATCTTTATTTACCAAAGACTCCTGCAAGCTGAATGTCTAAAATGAGGTGCTTTGACACTTCAGCAGGCAGTTCTGTTTTTTTGGAGTCTTTTCAAAAATGGGTGTAAAAAGCCTGTTAATTAGTGACCCCCCCCCCCCCCCCCCCCCCCCCAACCCACCCACCCAGAACATTGACCAGAGTATAATACCTGGACCAGAGAAAAATGGTTATGATTTCCTGGTCTCTTTTTTGATTTTACTGCAATAAGTTCATGAAATCATTAGTCATAGCTTTGCTATTCCTCTTCAGGGACATTGACCATATTCCCAGTCCCAGCCCCAGCACTGAAGCCAATTTCTCATCTATTAATAACAGACTGCTCAGCTTGCCTTTGCGCAACTTGACTAATTTAAAAGGCTTATCCCTGCTGTCATCTTAATATTTGAAGTATTATACGCCAAAAACCCGTGAACTACCCTGGACCTGTAATTATGATTATATATATATATATATATATATATATATATATATATATATATATATATATAATATATATATATATATATATAACTCAGAATCAATTATTGTAAAGTGACATTGGTTTTATGTTGGGAAATATTTTTAAGAAAAATAAAAAACTGAGATATCTTGCTTGCATAAGTATTCAACCCCTGTGCTGTGGAAGCTCCCAGTTTGCACCGATGAAAGAAATTGCCCTAACGAGGACACAATTACCTTACCATTGGCCTCCACCTGTGAACCATTAAAGTTGCTGTCACATTTTCTGGATAAAAACCCCACTGTTGAAGGATCATTGGTAAGGCTGTGAATCTGAAGGAAAATGAAGACCAAAGAGCATTCTACAGAAGTTAGAGATAAAGTAATACAAATGCATAGATTAGGGAAAGGGTACAAAATAATATCCAAGTGTTTGGATATCCCAGTGAGCACAGTTGGATCAATAATCAGGAAGTGGAAGCTGCATCACACCACCCAGGCACTGCCAAGAAAAGGCCGTCCCTCAAAACTCAGCGCTCAAACAAGAAGGAGACTTGTGAGAGAAGCCACAGAGAGGCCAACAATCACTTTGAAGGAGCTACAGAGTTCAGTGGCTGGGAGTGGAGTAATGGTGCACCAGTCAACCATATCAAGAGCTCTGCATAACACTGGCCTGTATGGGAGGGTGGCAAGAAAGAAGCCGTTAGTCAAAAAATACCATCTGAAAGCACGTCTGGAGTTTGCCAGAAAGCATGAGAGTGACCCAGCTGCGATGTGGGAAAAGGTTTTGTGGTCAGATAAGACCAAGATAGAGCTTTTTGGCCAAAACTCAAAGCGCTATGTGTGGCGCAAACCTAACACTGCCCATGCCTCAAGACACACCATTCTTACAGTGAAGTATGGTGGTGGCAGCATCATGCTGTGGGGATGCTTCTCATCAGCAGGGACTGGGCATCTTGTTACAATTGAAGGAAGAATGGATGGAGCAAAATACAGGAAAATACTGCAAAAGAATCTGCTTCAGTCCACTAAAAAACTGAAGCTTGGGAGGAAATTCACCTTTCAGCAGGACAATGATCCCAAGCACAAGGCCAAAGCAACATTGGAGTGGCTCAAGAACAAAAAGGTGAATGTGCTACAGTGGCCCAGTCAAAGTCTTGATCTCAATCCCATTGAGAATCTGTGGCACTATTTGAAAATTGCAGTCCACAAGCGTCGTCCAACCCACCTGAACAACCTGGAGCAAATCTGCCAAGAAGAATGGGCCAAAATCACTCCGACACTGTGTGCAAAGCTGGTACATACTTACCCCAAAAGACTTAAAGCTGTTATTGCAGTGAAAGGTGGCTCTACCAAATATTAATGTGTGGGGGTTGAATACTTATGCAAGCAAGATATTTCAGTTTTTTATTTTTCTTAAAAATATCTCCCAACATAAAACCAAGTGTCACCTTACAATAATTGATTTTGAGTTTAAGTGTTTAAAAAAAAAAACGAACAGAACGAAATTTCAATGTACCATTTGTAATTCAGCAATATGAGAAAATTGGTCAGGGGTCTGAATACTTTTGCAAGGCACTGTATGTATTTATATATATATATATATATATATATATATATATATATATATATATATATATATATATATATATATATATATATATATATATATATATATATATATATATATATATATATATATATAAATAGATAGTAACTGCTTGTATTTGGAGTATCCTATTTAAATCACTATTGAAGTCTTCTTGTTTACTAAAGGTTTTACCATAGACCTGCATTTTCTTTTCTTTTACTACAAGAAAGAATAAAAAACAAGAGCACTTACTAGAAACAGACTTGTAAAATGGACACACTGAAGTTAATTTTTAAAATCATTTTGTCTGTTTTGGTGGATTTTTTAAGGATTGGTATGAATGGAAATTAATGAAACTAACAGCAGTCTCATAAGTATTAAACTTTATCAAATCCATCAACAGACTTGAAAAACACAAACAATCTTTAAATATCTCATGAGTTAAAAGCTTTGCAAATAGAGTATTTAACATAAACTGTTCACATCAGCTTTCTTAAAAATGCATGGCTTTCATTTTATTCTAATGTAAATGACAAACACAGGACTGAAAGACCCAAAAAGCAGTCTAACAGGGATCAGCAGTACTGGAAGATAATATCGTTAAGGAATAAGACAAGCATTGAATTGACAACAGAACTGGCAGAAGGCACAGGTGTCATTGTCCATCCATCAACAGTCCAAAGCATATTTGGCCATTGTTCCATAGTCCAATGTCTGTGTTGTTGTCTTAGTCATGTTCCCTTTCTTAATAGAGGTATTCTTACTGCAACACGTCCTTTAAGTCCTGATTTCAAGAATGACCTTCATATTTTTGATTTGATGAACAACGCCACCTGTGCCTTCTGCCAGTTCTGTTCACGTCTTCTTTCTATGCCTTAAGGATATTATCTTTAAATATTGCTCATCCTTGTTAGACAGCTTTTTGGGTCTTCCAGTCCTTGGTTTGTCAATTACAGATGATGTTTCTCTGTACATGTTTATTATGCTTCCTTTTCCACACCTTGAACATTGAGTGATGCAAGCTATTTCATGCAATGTTTTTCCATCTTTATACAAGTCAAGGTTGTTATAATAGTAGAAAACACTAGGAGGTTTTGAGTAAATTGTTGATGCTAATAATGCATCAGAGTAGAAAATTGCAACATGTCTAAGACTTTTGCGCAGCAGTGTACCTCTCTCTTCCCCCCTCTCTCTCCCCCCTCTCTCTCTCTCACTCTCTCTCTCTCATATATATATATATATACAGAAACAGTAGGATTGCATTGCATAAAACTTTTATTGTGTGTAGCCATCAAAGTGTTAAAGAGTATAGCGGAGTTCCGAAAAATATAGTGTACACATCCCCACATGTTTCTTTTCATTGTTAACATCCTCACAACTTTTTACCCTCACAATGTTAAAGTCTATTTCAAAACTGTTTTCAAAATATCTGCTCTAGTGCACAGATAGTGTAAGGATTATTGCCCACATTGTCAAACAGGTAATAAATACAGCAATAACATCCATGCTGTGGTACGGCACAGTAAAGCCAGAGCACTTGTTGTTATGTTTATTATTAATAATAATAATAATAATAATAATAATAATAATAATAATAATAATAATAATAATAATGCAATCTCTTTTCCTGCTGTGATTTAGAGGACAGATCACAAACCCCACTGCTTTAGAGTGCAATTTTGAAAAACAGTCATATGCTTATGTAAAAAGTTGTCAAGACATTAACAACGAAAGGAAAAATTATAGATATATTATTTTAACAGTTGTAGCCACCCTTTAAGTGCATTGCCAGATGTTTACCACTTTTTTCGGTTTGACTCTGAAAAACACACCACAAACATAATACATGGCATTGTTAACACAACTGTTTCAACTTTTAAAACATTCAGTTTTTACCATTCTGAATGAGGTTTTGCTGTGACATGCTTTGCTTATGCTATGCCTTTGCCATGGTTTACTACACTTCTGCGTTTCCAATCTTGCTTATGCCTCTCCATTCTTGATATACCACAGGAAAGGCATCCCATAATAGACTGTGTACATGATTCAAGGTTTTTAAATGTACATTTATATGTGCTTGGCCTAAAAGGTTGCTTTTCTATTACAAGAGACGTTCCGTGTTTTTGGATGAGCTATGACCACTGACACATACTTTCTTTTTTGCAGCGTTACAGAAAGCTATCAAAGAACCGCTTCAATAAAAGCAAGTTTAAAATACTAATAAATCTATTGGCCTGTGACATTTAAAACTGTAGTCTCGGCCCCAACATCAAATGAGTTCCAGGACCATAATAGCAATAAAATAGGCAACAGAATTGCACTATACTTTTATTGAGACTGTAAAGTGCTGGCACAAATGAGAAGAACTGTGAGCTTTAAACACCGTAACTATGCAAACCTCAGGATAACAGCAACGATAAACTTGCAGATTATGTTATTAACACTTCTGAGACACCAATCACAACCCACAGCTTTGACAACATCAAAACGTTTCAGTGTTATGAACGAGATGGGTTTTTGTTGTTTTGTCTTACCACAAAGCATAATTGTATCTGTGTAGCAAGACCCAATTTGCACTGGGCTGTTGAAACCACATGGCAGGCTGTGTTGTTACAGATGAGCCTTATTATAAAAAAAAAAAAAAAAAAAACAAACAAACAAACAAAAAAAACAATAAATTGAGAATTTCCAAAAGTTATTACCATTTCTCTTTATTGAATGTTCCTTATTTTGATTCTACAGAGACTACAGACAACCCTATTTTGCTCTTCATGGTGGTATATTCTAATTGATTAAAACCTTACCCAAAAAACGAACATACCTTGATCCTCCCCTCTCCCCTTTCCCCTTTTGCAGTAGTATGTCCCTCCATCCTGTGTTTCCCATCCTCTGACCTTTGTTGAACCCTACCATCTGTTGAAGGTTTGATTGCAGCTCCAAGGTGCTAGATCCTGGGTCACAATGTAATTAAACAATATTGTGCTGTTGTCTTTGAAATAATGAATTTAAAATAGTACACAAGAATACTAATATCAGTTCATAATATTAACAATTAAGTTTATATCTGTACTTAATAAAAAGCAGTTTGGAGTTAATTTACTATTTGTCTCCAAATAAAGTGTATTTATATGTTGCATTCATTGCTGGGGGTAAATTGCATTGTAGTGATTGCCTGTGTTGTCTGTTGTTATGTGTTGGTAGTTTTCAGTGAATCATTGTTTTGTTTAACATGTTTGTTGAGTTCAATTTTCTCCTTAACCATCCTTATGCATTTGTAAACTTAATCTTTACTAAATTTGCAGCTAAATTTCAGTTAAATCAAAGCTTAATATTATATAATGCTAATATTTAGTATTTATAGCACTAGTTGCATAGATAATTAGAATAAAAAAAGCAGTCAGACACAAAGTACTGTTTTATATAGAGTAGCTATTATAAAATATAACAGGGCCTTAACTGCTAATTGCAGTTGGTATTAAAAACATTATTACATTTTAGTCTCTTGCTATTGACAGACTTAATTTATGTTCAGAGGTTTTCAATCTTTATAAGCCTCCCAAAATAAGCAAAATAATTAAACAAAAGCAAACCCAGAGAGTTTCCAAAAAATAAACAACAATAAAAATAAATAAGCAAGCCTTGCTTGTTCAAACAGCAAGTCAGGTCACTAAAAAGAACTGTGTGAGGGTTCTGGAATCTCCTACCAGCTGAGTCAGGAGCCCTTGCTGTCACTGTAGTATTGGGAATGAGCAATAGGTGGCACTGTACTCAGAGTGAGCCGTGTGCAATTACAGGGGGGGGGTGGGGGTTGGGGGGGGGGGGGGGGGGGGGGGGGGGGGGGGGGGGGTTAGGGTCACATTCTGTGCTCAAGTTTAAGAACACATTATTTGAAGGGGGGAATGATTTACAGCTAGTAGAATGAAAAAATACTGGCTTTTTATTACATACATACTGTACGTTGAGTAAATGCACTTTGTGAGTGAAGGATTTAATCTGTCAATTTAACAGTATATTATGATGATATACTTAAGTTAACATAATAAGGACAGATTATCTGGTATAAATAATATAGTGCTTGTGCCACATGTATTTATTTAGAAGAAGAATGTATTTATCAAGATTTTTTTTTTAAGGTACAGAACAGATAAAACATTTCTCTATGAAGATGACTAGCTTTAATACATTTTCTTAATCCCTTATGCTACTAACTTGTATCTCTTTCAATGAGCACTCATTTGGACAAGCAGACTTAGCAGTGCTTAATGATCGACTGCTCTGTGGTTGAAATTAAATGTACTGAATGACTCCACTGAGTGCGGCATTCCACAGCATACATTCAGACATTTAATACAGGACCCTAATGCATGCAGCTTGGCAGACATGTTATGATAATCACATTTATAAAAGAATATAAAGTTTAACACATATTGATGTACTTGAGAAACGTTTCCACAGTAAAAACAAACAGACAAACAGATTGTGTCTGATGTTTCAGCTAGTGATTTAATAATGGACTAAAATTTATATCAAAGGAGCAACAATTTGTTTGAAATTGATCCCTGCAGTTTATAACAATGTGAAAAGCCACTACATGGTAAACCATAATACAATTTAGTATATCCTAGTTCTACTAAGGTATGAAAAGTGGCCATTTTTATCCATGTATATAATGAATTGTATTGTTATATAACTCTGTATAGCTTGAACTGATTAGTTACTTAATGTTTTTCAAAGAATAACAAACAAATAACCATCAGTTAGACCTTTGTTAGACGATTTTTTCATATTTGTCATCAAGGGTGAAAAACAAAAAAAAAACCTGATATCTGTACAAGGCCCCTTGTGATTGACAGGCATTTAAGCCTGATGAAATGTGGGAACTATCGCCATTCCGTTAAAAGAAAAACAATCAGACTTTGGGAGGTGCAGATCAGCTCATATCACCGGGGGGACCTTCCCCATTGCAGTCATCATAGGAGCTTTATTGCATGGTTAGGAAATCAAATCCTTTAAGCATAAGCCCATTTGTAGAGGGATTTAAAGCCATGGGCTGGCACTGTTGTTTAAAGGGATGCCTTTATGTATCCTTGGAGACAGAAGAATTTTCAATTAGAGGACACTCTGAGAGGTGGAGATCATGAGGAGGGCCTGTAAAAACATTATGAAAGCTTGATATTCCTGCAGACTTGAAATTGCAAAATGAAAGGGCTGTGGAATCAAAGTATTAGTCAAGTAAGACATGGCAGTATAAACCTGTCATAATGAACTCTTGGCCTAGTGGGTTGGTCTCCAAACCTTGGAAATGAGAACCTAATGGAATACTGTAGTAGACTGGAACCAGTACAAGCAGAGATTTCTTCTGGAACAAAAGCCTTTATTAGGTTTTTGTGGGAATTGGTCCCATTTCCTCATTTCCTGGATGTAGGTGAGTATAAAATAAGTCACTTTTAAAATAACTGCAAAACAAAACAGCACTCAAATTAACAACTTGGAGGGCAGGAACTGCCAGCTTTTATTTGACCCCCACACGCCATACCCCCTTTACTGCAACTAAAACCAAACGTGGGCTAAAGTAAACATTTAGAATGAAAAGGATAACGCTGTTATGGAATGAAGTTGATGGAATAAATATACACACTTATCATGAACTGTAAAATATGTAAGTGAGTGAGAAATAAGTACCAGTAGAAAATATAGTTATTCACACAACAAAATACCAAAATAAACACTACATAAGAGGGATTTTCACTCCACCACTGCTACATAGAGCATATGTTCAGTAATTTATGGAAAATAGCGTTTGTGCCAATTAAATGTTTGTTCCTTCCTAATGTAGCTACTTTTCAAAATGTTCGAGTAGAGAACACACAGACACAGCAAGGTTACCATAACTTAGTGTGCGTCCTTCATTTGTCATTTAACACAAACAGCGTGCATTCTTCAGCCATGCACACTGTGTTAGGATTACAGTCAAGGATATTGATCCTAGAGTGTGTGTGTATATATATATATATATATATATATATATATATATATATATATATATAGTATATATATATATATATATATATATATATATATACGTCGCAATATAAAAAATAGTTCTTCAATTAAATGTTATGATTATTTCATCAAAGCTGAGATTTGTTATTGACCATGCAGAAGCAATTAAATTACTCTTCATCAGGCAAAGATAAACACAAGAAGAGTGCAACTGGTGTGGCATGTCCTTCTTATGATCCAGGATTTTTTTTCAATTTAAAACAATATTTGTAGACTGGCTGTCTGTAGTCTTAAAAAACAGAAAATTGGGCTGATACAATGATCTTGACCTGGGGGCCAGTGTTGAAACCCAGATAGCAAGTGTATAAATAGGCAAGGCTGTGAACGCTCAAGAAACTATCATGTACAGGGATTCTGATGTTTTGGCACTGACTATCAATTATTTTTTGTATCTAAGAAACTAAGACATTTCTAACAGATAGAAAGATTGGTCAGAAAGGTATGGAAAGAATGAATAACATTTCAGCAGGTGAGCTCAAGAAGCTGAAAGAAGAGCAGAAAGGTGCTTCAGAAAGTTCAAGAAATAATGAGAGCTGGGTACATATGATAGGCAGAATGGAAAAAAAAATGACCTACACCGGGAAGTGCTGCTCCATACCTCCATTACTAGCTAGACTGTGCATGTTACTTCTATCAGTGTCCAAAGCTGAAGGAAGTCCTTATTTACAAAGGTTCTCAAGTCAACAAGCTGTGTCATCAGGGTTTTGGAAGTAAACCTGCTAGCAAGCACAGGCTTGGGTGAAAGGACAGGTACATAGTTTGATGGGTTCGCTGAGGAGAAGGGAGATCGCTGTGTGTTAACTCTCAAATAATAGAAAAAATGCCTCCAAAACTAAATCGGTTATTTAGAGCCAGGTAAGAAAGTTATTGCCTTAATATTATTTAAAGAAACTGGCTCTCATTATAGAAAAACAATCCTCAAGTAAGAAAACATTTACCATTCAGTTTTCTCACATATATTGTAGTGAAATCCCATAAGTAACTTGACCACATTTATAGTCCCAAGACATGGGTTGAAAATAAAGGGTTACAAATGATGAGACCCCTGAGAGCTTTTTGTGAAGAACTATAATGTTTAAAGAAGAAGGTTGATTATAGATAAATAAAAAAACATAAAAAGAGACACTACTACTAACATAAACACTTGTCTAACAAAGAATATACTGTATTGAACTCACATTCCACAGAGCTCATATGATGAATTGTTCATTGAAGACATGACAACCTCCAACAGAGGTGATCAAACTTGTTTCAGTTCAGGCCAAAATCAATCCTGGCTCAACTTTTAAACTTGAATTCTAAAAAAAACCCTGTCTGCATACTTAAATGTACCATTAAACCAGTGTTTCTAAGCACTCAAGATTTTAGAATTAATATTTTACATTTTTGCTGCATAGCTGACTTTATGTTAATATTTTCTCATATGGTATATCTGTCTATCAAGTACTAGGGAAGCATTCCTTTCAACAACAATTCTACTTAAATGTTTAAATCACTGCTTTAATTTGATTGATTTTCTTGTTTATGTTGAATTTACCCTATATCTCCACATCTTAGCCCCGGGAGATCCAACTTAGACAAGAATGAGTAAACATGATCTCAAGAGTCATTGGCTTGGTGGTGTTCACATGTTTGTAGTCTCATACTGACTGACACCAGGTCATATTTCTCTCTAATGCTAGTGTTATGGCCAGTCCAGTGGTCAGCTTCATGATTAACTTGTGTCTTCAGTATGAAAGGAGCATGACTTATATACCTTCTTTCAGCTTCACCGTATCTAGTATCTCTACAAATTAAGTGTCAGAAAGCATTAGGGAATGCTTTGCTAGAACACATGTTGGGCTAGATTCTCAAGACTCTAACTTGGATTGAAATATAGTGTTTATTTTATATTAGAAACAGTTTCTGAATATACTTGATCTAAGTGGATTCTTTCCAGAGAGGTCTAATACTGGGATGGAGAATGGAATAAAACTAGTGGAATTTTCTTTTTTTTTATCACAAGAGGTATGGAATTTATAGGGTTTAAAGGGAGTGTCCTTCCGAGGTGAATCATTGAAGTGTGCCATGCATGATGCAGGAATCAAAGATCTCACAATGCTCTCCTTCTCTTCAAGATGACCAGTGGAACTCTCAGAGTCTACCTATAGTCTACTTTTTTTTTCTTAATCAAGATTGATTTACAAGTTGTCCAGACAGCAGACTAGCCTGTCTCTGTGTAATCATTCAAGATGTACGTCTAAACTGCTACAGTCATCATGGCCAGAGATGGAATATGGAAACTCCCAATCCAATTTCACCAAACAATTCAGCAGCTAATCGATTTGTCTTTTAATCCTCCTGGTAGATTGGATATTCTGTCAGAAGGGTGGCCAAAAAAATAAGTTCCAAAAGCAGAGTTGCCAACCCTCAAAACCTAAGGGCGAGTCGAGCATGTGAATTCTGGACCACTTGCATTATTAACATTTACTGTTTTCATACCAAGGTATTGTGGAACCATATCCCCCAGTGCTGTCTATCATCTCTCAGATCCGACACTGTATGTGCCATATTCCTGTTACTTACCATAACCATTTAAAAAAGTGTACTTTTAAAATAAAATAGAACCTATCTCATAGAGCTATGTGTGGGTGTCTTTTTTTTTTTTTTTTTTTTTTTTTTTTTAGAACTACTGTGCATCAATGTAATGATTGTAGGTACATGTATCTGTACCATTTATAAAGTACTTGTCAAAACTAACATGCATTGTAAAAGGGTTTACAAAACCAGAAGGCTATGAGCATTGGACCAAAAGTCAAGTGAAGCCACGACCTGGTGTAGACACTTGTTAAAGGATCCATGCTGTCTGTTTGTTTGCTTTATGGCTGTTTTCATAGGCTGTCTTCTTTAGTGAGGAAATAGCAAGCAGATATACCTTTGACCCATGCTCCCAGAGAGTTCAGCCCACAGCCCGACATGTGGTTGTCACATTTAAGGAAGGAGCCAAACTGTTTTCTTTAATTGGCCATGCGATCTCCTACAGCTGAAACAGATTAGTGGCATATTTTCCTCATAAAAGCTCTACAGGTTTATAGGGTAGATGGAAATTTAGGGAGAAAGATAGACCAATAGAAATGTCAGGTAAGTAATTGAGATACTGTACTGCACACATATGTGCATCTATCATTGTCTCAAATAAATCCTGCTCTAGAGAAACACCTTGAAGCCAGTAGAATGGATGCTGTAGGCATGGTCAAGACAATCGTGAGACAGGTGATCTGAGATTCAAGGAGGCAGAAGTTTCTCTCAGGCGGACAATGTGAAGGATGCGTGCTTCCCTCTCGTCTCTTCTCCCATGTGGTGATTTTTCAGTCGATACGTGCATGGATTACATTCTATCTTGGCCCGTCAAAGTGACGCAGTTGCCTTTTGCGTGTTTTAGTTGAACAGCTATGCCTATAGCATGCAAAGCTTACATTCCAATGTTTGTATAATTGTATAAATATGGGTTTGATGTGGTCTGGGAACCTACTTCTCAGTAAATCAAATGATCCTGGCTGTATGGCATTGAGCAAGTCACTTGAACTTCTTGTCCTTTAGTACCCCTGTTGGAAGATACAAATCAAAAATGGAATCAATGGAAAAACAAAGAGATTCTGCAACGAAGCTCAATGCCTTACCATTCTGAATGCAGACTCCCAAGTGTTTACAATGTTGCATTTAGAGTTAAATGGATAAAATCCCAGATCTCTATGGCAGTTTGGCCCTTTCTGTGCTTGTGGGTGCAGTCTATGTAATTACTGCATGTCTTAGTCCAGACAAATTGCTTAAAGACATGTCTTTTTGAAGTTACAACCATGATCAATTTAATTGTGGTTCTTCAGTCTCAGAAAACAAGAAACTGGCATTACTTTAAACACATTTGAACTCTCATTTCTATTCAATTCATCTCCAGTTAACATATTTGAACTATCATGTCTATTCAATTAATCTGCAGTTAACACATTTGTGTTCCATTCCACACTCAATATTACTGTACCTCATGATGAACAAGCACAAAGAGTGACCATTAGAGTTTTGGATGTGTGCTCGCAAGCATGTGTGACTTAATACAATCACTGTTTTTTCTTCCTGTTTATATTGGCAGAAGCTGCTATATAAGAACACAATTATGTGATTCTGAATTTCTGAAGGCAATTTGTTTCACATTTGAAGATTTCTATTGGCAAATTCTATTTGAGACTCACTTTTTTGCCCCTCGATTGGACCCAAGGATTCTGAACAACTGGGAAACTTTGCAAAATGTCATATGCAGTAGAAGGCCACTCCACAAGCAAGCATCTTAACCATAATGCAAAAGAGCCAGTCTCGTCTGCATTTGTGGTTTTGGAGCTTTTAATCTAATCTCATCAACAGGGGACAGGACAGAATCCATAACAGCCGTGTATCACACAATACTGCCCGCTGCATTAAGAAGGCAACATTGTTTCCTGAAATTTTTGGAAACAAGATAGTAATTTGAAGCTCTGATGATTTTTACTGTAGTAAAGGTCAGCATCCAAAGCTGTGAGACCTTCACTGCACACTCTGTGGAAAGCAATCTAAATAATCAGGATATATCTGGTCTAATCTGCTATGGTATCTTAAGGTTGTCATTTGCTGTGTCTCGAGGTGATCCAGCTCCTCAGCTGTATCACTATTGGATGTGTTATATTTCCATGCAAACTACAAACCCCAAAGATTTTGTTGTTGTTGATAATTCATCATATTTTGAACAATCAGCTTGTACCTATTACATCTTGGCTGTAGCTTTTATTAAAATCATGCATAATCCCTAAATTTCCTTGGAAATTCGCTTGGATTTGTCCTCTCATTATGTCCCTTTATAATACGCTTATTTAATAATTTGTCATTTATATACTTTTACTTAATCCACCCTAAAGTCTCATTCAACAGACCCAACAGAAATATATTTCTCTTCACTTGCTACTACAAGTTAAGCTCTTCCGAAGATATATAAATGTTAGCTTCACTACTAAACCTAACCCATCTTGGAATGCAAAAAGAAAGAATTTGAAATGATCAAGTTCAAAATGGATTTGGTTGCTTGGTTTCGCATTACAAATATGGACCACCTGTATCCGAAGGTCGTAAATTTATAAATAGAGATGAGTTTCTGAATCTTACAATAGTAAACATAAGTACAAAGTATCCTTTCTTTTTTTTTTAGTTTAGTAGTCGGCAATTGTTTTTATCATTTATTCCCCAATTTGGAAGAGACAATTATTTAGCTCACCACTACCGCGGCGAAGACAAACACATGCTGTCCTCCAATGCATATGCCGTCACACTGCAGACCTACCATGCAGCCACTGCAGAGCTACAGTGTCGGAGGACAACGCAGCTCTGGGCAGCTTACAGGCAAGCATGCAGGCGCCAGGCCAGACCAGAAGGGTTGCTGGTGCGTGGTGAGCCGAGGACACCCTGGCCGACCTAGGCACCCCCCCCCGGGCGATACTCGGGCAATCGTGCACTGCCACCTGGGAGAGAACTAGTACTAACAAAGGGCCACACCCTCTCTTCTGCACACAGCATTGTATAGAATGTGCCAGCTTTGTGGAATGTAAAACTTTGGAACTATCAAACATGTCATTTTCATTTCTAATTAGGCAGAATGGCTGTCAGAAATGTGTTGCGTTCAAATAATAAAACAAAACATTACTGACACATTAAACTGAAGCACATGTGTTTGTGTCAGTCCTTCATTACTGGAAATTGACACTAACAAATACGCTTGTAAATCCAAAAAATGTTTGCAATTTTCTAAAAATCAGTTTTGCTGAAACATGCTGAATAAGATAGAGATTTTGTTCCATGTATTATTTTTTTACTGTTCCACATTCCACGCATTGTTATACAGAAATATGAAATGAGAATACAAAATACAAAGTTTCTTTTCTTTTTCCTTTTCATTCTGTCTCAACCCACAGATACAATTACTCTCTCTCCCAGACTATGTTCTCAATGTAATCCAGCAATTGTAAGGTATTATCTGCATAAACATTTGGATAGTGTGTGAGTGATGCACATGCAGTACAAACAGACATAAACAGATGAAAATGTCTCATGGACCAAGTTAGGATCTTCAATATTCCCGTAAGATACAACAACATGTAAAGACTACCTAATTGTAAGATGGTTATAATGTATGTAAATGTATGTGCAGTGTGGTTGTTAAATTAGGATTAAGCTTGTCATGCAAAAATAAATTCCATTTTTTTTCTATTTAAACAAGAAACGTAATTTGCTTTCCCCTCTGATCTCAAAAACCCTATTGGTCCAGAAAATAACATTTATTTCTACAGATTTTTTTTATATAGCACCTTTCATAGTGGACCACCATCACCAAGCGCTTTACAGAGGTAGGCTGTGAACTGTGCAATTTATGTATGCGCTAGGCAGGGCAATATATAGCTGCCCGTCACTGCTCCAAGCAGATTTCACTGTGAAATAACAAAGCCATCTGTCAAAGCAGTGGAACTCCCATGATTTTTAATATCAAGTCTTTAACATGGGGTTTATGTCTGTTAGGACAAATCTATTAAATCTAGATCTATTCCATACCACCATCTCTGTACATCTACCTTGTAGTAGAACCAGTGTATATAGTATAACTGATTGTAATACAAAATGACAAACATTACCAATCAGAGTGGAAACAAACACAATTATAGAACACTAGACACGGTAAAGACCTTATACAGATGTTTTTCAGAATCAAAAACTGGATTTACTTTAAAGTAAATATCAGCACTAACAATACAACTATTCTAGCTTCTGAGCACTGGAATGAATACCTAAAAAGAGTCGGATTGCAATATAATGCAAATTATTTCTATAAAAGATTCAGGGCCAGATTCTCAAAGTTGTTTACTCCCTCATTAGCGCAATTTTTATCTGGAAGAAACTGAAAGGCATAGATTACGATTTTGAAGATATTTGACAATTCAGCTCTTTGTTTGAATTTAAGGTGTGCATAAGTATGCATAAGATAATTGAGCACAAATATTTAGTTTAAATTTGCAGACCAATAAGTGTCGAGCATGAACGGGTTCAACATTCAGAATCGTGGAACGGCATCAGTCATGTCATCAAATCAATAAGCTGCCAAAACGTTGATGTGAATGAAAATCACGGTTCATGTATTGCATATAATGTATGTAAGTCAATAAAGGGTAATTTTTAGAAGAAACAGGCAATCAGCTGAAAAGCAGCTATGGCAGAAAACTACACCATGTGCCGATTGAAAGTTTATAAACATTTCAGAACATTTAACTTAACATTAGCAGTCTGTAGCCTGGGGACAAAGTCAAAAAATGTCAATCATTCTGTGAATTCAAAATACCTTATTCAGAGCATTTTCTGCAAAATGAAGTGCCCAAACACCATATCGGCAGAACAGACAAATCTAAGTGATGCTTGATGTTTATTTTAAAGGGTGACTGCTACATTTTTTTTCCACCACTAATATGGAGCCAGTACCTAATCACCATCCCACTGGATTGACTTCAAAATAAGCAGTGGAAGCAATTGCTAACACATAATGTGTGCCCCAGTCATATGCTGCTGCAGCTGAACAGCTGTAGAAAATTGTGTATGATTCTATCCAAAGAATGTTGGTTAGGGCAAAACCATTCTTTTTAAAAACATTGTCAGGGGTGTTAAACCAAGTTTGACTTCAATATGCTATCATTTGTTTTAAAAAATATTAGTGGGCTAGGGGCATTCCAGATTCTCAAAAATAGAAGAAAAAAACATGATTTCTGTCAAGAATTTCTTACTCGAGACCTCCTCCTGTACATGGAAAGGTGTAGGGTGATGTGGCACTGACTGTTAAATAATGCTTCTTCTCCCCAAACTGAGGCTGATCTGACCTTGCTCCTCTGAAGGTGGTGGCTGATATGATTAGAGCAAGATTTGCTGAGGTCAAGGCATGTGCTCCATTTCCTGTGTTTGGAAGTATATGTCCAAAGAACAAAACTGGGCTCTTTACAAGTCTGCTTGCGCAATAAAACACCTTAAACTTGTAACAGAGACAGACAGCCGTAAATTTTACAAATGTTACAAAAAAGTGACAAAGCTGGAGGGGGGGGGGGGTATGGGTGGTACAGTGAATTAATGTTCTGCTGCCTTAACCACAGTGACAACTCCACCATCACATGAAGACAGTTTTAAAGTTTTGTTTTGTTTTTTTTCATTGCAGGTCTCATTCATCCAAGATGAAACGAAAGCAGTATCAGAGGGAGGCCCTTGTCCTAAGCAGTTTTAATAAATCTCATCCGGCACCCCACTAATCTCTACTGGATCTTGCCTGTAAACAGAAAGAAGAGGGCTCCAGTCTCTAGTACTTGCACTCCTTCGAGTTTTATGACCACTTAATCCATAACTGAGGTATAAACAGTCTGACTTGTTTTCAGACCAATAAAGAATGTATTATTTAATTGCAGTAATGCACAAGTCTTAATTTTGTGTTTATTGTGCTGATAAAAAATAAATGCACTTAAAGTGGACAAAGATGAAAATCTTTATCAGGCCTAATTCATTTACAGTATGGAAAAGATAAAAGGAATGTGCTTTTAATGTGAATAGTGCACGCCATTCATGTTCATATAATGGGGGTTGCAACCAATTTATTGATGGAAGGGAGTTTAGTTTTTATACCAGAATCCATGTAATGAAATCAATTTACTGTTCTGCAAGTATAATGGTATTAAGCGTATTATAAAATAATGTAATTTGAACTTCACTAGTTGACAACAAATCTGTTGTACATCTGGACTGGATAAATGCACAAAAAGTCAGTTGATAACTGACTTGTACTACTTCCTAGTTGTTTCTTGGAATATTTCGTTTTTATACTTCACATCCCACAGGTATAGTTAGCAGAAACAGGATTAATTTCTGCTAAATACGTACTAGTCAGTGTTAAGACAAAGGCCCAAATGCAGACCAGATTGAAATACAGTTCTGTGACCTTGTGAAATGTTTTATCTCCTTGAGGAAAAGAGCATTTGATTGCAAGATTCCAAGGTGACTCTATTGTGGATGGAAGCTGCATTCTGGATTGCTGCTAGAATTATCTGAACATTCCATTAGAGGTTTTGTAAAAGAAAGGCTATTTACTTGAACATGCTGGATAAATACAGAATTAGATGAGATCTGCCAGCACAAACAGCAAAGAAAGAAAGAATAATAAATCATTTTCAGATAGGCATTTACTGAAATGTGAGACACAAAATGTAATCTGTACTTCTGAGATTCCTACTATTACTCATGCCAATGCTAGCTCATGTTGACTGTCATGATCAACAGTACTAGTCGAAAATAAATGCTATTGTCATGCATTAACACATGTTTTATTTTTTTTTTTCCCTTGGCATACTAATAGAAATGTTAAATATGGTGTACAGATAAAATTTCTGTTAGCTGTCCTCTGGACCACATTAGGATATGATAGTATAATACCTAAAAAATGCAAGAAACATATGTATGTATAATAAATCCCTCAAAAAGTATGCCAAACCTAAATTAGACAATGTAACTCGGAAGTAAAGTCTTATTACTATCGCTATTGCTGTAGACCTAGGGCTGTAAAGCACATTCCACGGCTGCACTCCTGTACTCGGATCAGGCATTAAAAATCCAAGACATGTAAATAGCATCCCATTTATTTTCTGTTTCATCTAATTAGAGACTTTCTCTTACATCCATTGTGGCCATCCTAACCTGACCCTCAGTTCTGAAGCTACATGCAACAAGCCCCAAGGTAAGAGTAAATATAATTTCCCTTTCAGCATTCAGGATGTTGTAAACCATTCCAATTAGCCTGTTATTAGTCGAAACACCTCAGCTGAGCTGAACCGAATTAGCTGCACTCATGAAGTTGAAAGCAAGCACCCAGAACTGGCTCCCAGCAGCAGGTACTTTGCCCCATGCTGCAAGCCATAAATCTGAGAGGCAACCATATGCAAGTGTATACATGTTTATTGCCTCTTTTTTATTAATGAGGCAGCAAATTTAACATAAATACATACTGCCGGTTATATGATCCTTTCCAGTTCATTACCCAACTGGTTTCCAACTAATGTTGAAACTAAAATATCAAAGATGGACACCAAACCGCTTTGTGTCATTCTCAGTACTCTACTGATTAATAATTGCACTCATTTATAATATTTAAACCAAACTGAAAGTGGTGCAAACTGCTTGCAAAAAACATGTGCAGTAAGTAGTGCTAAACACAGTTGATGGCAATAATTTGTGATATTTCGATTTTATTTTATAATAACAGATGTGCTCTTTATAACTTAGTGATTTGGGGTTAAATTCTCTTTCCTCCAATTACCATTCGCACGATTTGTTGATAAAGTACAAAAAAATAAAAATAACCACTCAGTACCCAAGTTACCAAAATAAACCTCAGATATTTAATGTAGGGTGAGCCATTTTAAGGTGTTTGTTATTCATTTTAGAATTGTAATTGTGGGCTTTGAGCTTTGAATAACTGACCACCTCTTATCTTGAGAAAAACATGTTTCAGAACCACTGCGTCACAAAGGCAGCTTTCCCAGCAATACTTTGTGATACTGGCAAGCATGAATGACCCTGGGTTGGATGTGACCCTTTTCTCCAGGCTGTACACTCTAAATAGTGTAGTGAAGTGTGTTTTCAGGACACTGTCTGTTTTGGCATGCTCTCTTGCCTTGTTTAATGTTGACCTGTTATCCTTCCACAAGCACAATCCTATCTAAATAAACTGCCTGGTTAAATGCACCAGGGGGTTGACAGGCAGACTGTTGAAACGGTTTCCACATGGGAGCGATCCGCAGCAGTTAGGTTTACAGTATTAGCCCAAGGGGGACAACAGAAAGAGAACAACTCTTACATGAATCAATGGGAGGTTACCGTGTTTAAGTTGCATAGGGGGTGAATCTACAGTGCGGTGGCAGGTTCACCTGATTCAAAGTGATAAATAAAGTCTGGAAAAATGTAATACAAAAAAAAAAAAAAAAAAAAAATTGAATATGACAATTTATAATAATATTGTTTTTTGTTATGAGGGATGGACACGTGGCTCCCATTGCATAGCAGTTTGATCCATTCCTGGATTTCTTATGACTAAAAGACACACCTGAGCATGTTACCTGTCCACTGCTGCTGTTAACCCTCATAGTAAAATCCAGAATGGGTGAAACTGCTTTGCAATAGGAGTGTTGTTTCCATTCTTGTTCTGGAGCTGACACTTGGATTTATCAGTATTTTTTGTCATTATTTTGACCTTATAATTGCTTGAAGATTTTATTAAAACAACTGTAGACTATATCAATTTAACTCACTCAGTTACAGTTATATAGGTGGAGAAGAAAAAAAAATAAAGACAGTGATTGCTGTTGACTGGAGTAACAGCCATGCCGTTTCATGCAAATAGACTCAAATGTGAATCAGCATAAATTGTAAATCAGCATACATTGAAAACAGCAAGTGCAACTGCCGACCTGGCTTCCCATCAAAACATACACAAAAAGGCCCTATGAGTAGGTAAGCACCACCTTGATGAATTAAATACTTTATTATCATTTTTATTAACAATGTTATTACGCTGATCAATCAGATGTACCACTGACCTGGACACTTTCACTTGTAATGTGATCTTAAAGGATAAATAAATTATAAGGGAAAATATACAGTAATATTGAGTACTTACAATTGCTAAGAATAATTAGAATTTCCACATGTTGGGTACTCGTAAATGTATGGTGATGATTTCACTTGTCCATCCGATTTTCCAATTATATATAATTTGAGATTCAAGTCATTTAAAAAAAATACTGTTACATTACTTAAAAAAAAAAAAAAAAATCTGAAAAAATATTCTCACATCACGTGTGTGTATGCATTCGGAAAAGTGACGCATATTCCTAATTCATGAGACTCTGATTCAGTAAAAAGTTACCAAGTCTAAAGAGCTAACCCCAGTAACAGCAAAAAACAAGGTTAAATAACAGGAGAGATCTCTAACAGACAGCATTTCATGCTGTTAACTACTGCAGCAAATAGATAGTAATCTTATTATCCTCCACGCCAGAAAATGTGTAATATGATAACAACACATGTGTTACGCATACATACATGTGGCATGTGTTGTATATTTATACACTGTATATATTTTCTTTAAGTTTTAATGGCTTGCTTGACCGGGTGGGGTTCAGTACTGGCTGACCCAAACAGCCAGGCCTTTGTTTATAAGGTCTCTGCCAATCTCCAGAACTGGGCTGTCTTTTCTCTTAAAGTTTCTGAAGCTTTAATGCAAAGACAACCCTTTAGGCTGCTTCTGAGATGATGATTTATATAAATATACTCCCCAGGGCTTATGGTGAAATAATAATGAGTGGAAATTCATCGAGATACTGTCAGCTTGGCTGAAATACGGATAGCAGGAGCAAATTCATGTCTTGCGTGGTAATTATTATTTTTTCTTTTAATAATTTAGTTGTTTACGCTTAAAGCTTTAAATATGGAAACTAAATAATATAATTGCATTTGGGTTGTGTAACTTTATTAGTTTTTGTTTGTTTATATCCCTTCAGCAATCTACTTGCCATAAAAATATATGTTTTAAGTAAAATATGACATTTTTACACGACCTGTTATTAACCCCTTTTTTTCCCCTTCAGCAGTATCAATCTTTAAACTGAACCACAGAGGCATCCCTTGGCAGTGTCTTAGTGTGGCATTTATTGTTCAAACTGTGAGTAGATGTGAGTCCTGGTGTGGAGTCTCTTTGCTTTTCCTGCAGCTGTTTGTCAAGCCGAGTAAAGCTTTAATCATGTGATTATTGGAAATACAAAATACATGGTCATCTGTTTCATCCAGAGACTGTGCTGGCTTGATCTGGCTCCAAGTTGGCTTGCTGTGGACCACATTGCAGTTTCCTCTGGATCATGCATGCTCTTCATTCCAGTCCAATCCAATCAACACTTCATGCAGGCAGTACTCATAATCCCTCTACCCCTCCAGGAGAGCATCGCTTTCTTCGGCTTGACCCTGCTGGCTTGTCCACAGGCTCTCTTGCGAGCTATGCTTGCGAGCAGTGCTTGCCAGCGACTGCTGAACAGCAGTCAGCCCTGAGGCTGTCAACACAGAATGAATGATGAATCTCAGGTTTTAGTTTTTTTTTTTTTTAAACTGCAATCCCCAATAAGATAATCACTAAACAAGACAGAAAGGAAATGTACCCCTTGCTGTGCACAGTGAAGACCAAGAAATACACCTTCATTCGTACAGTATATACTGTGTATTCATTTTTCAAATGATTAGGTTGCAAAATGATTAGGTTAGAAAATGATTAGGTTGCAAAATGATTAGTTTGCAATAGCCTTTGAACTCTGGCTCCAAGAGTTGAATTGGTTGGACTCTTAGTGAGCAAATGTTTTTTTTCTGGTCTCAGCTGAGCCCTCTGGGAAGGGTAACAAACATAACAAGCCGGTGCACACAATTGAGCAGCCCGGGAGAGGTCCTGTACTGAATCACAGGAGCGGTGCACTAGCAGCACTTTGTAGGCTTATAATCTCTCAGGTTGTTCATTGGACTTAAGGCATTAACCAGCTACTGAATGCCCTTAGTGCTTCAACCTGTGATAAATTCCAGGAACTAAAATCCTGTTATATGATAAATGCTTCGCGTTATCAAATAATTGTATTAATTTATTTTGGTAATTCTCTATATTCTCTAATTCGCTAATTCTCTAACCCATATACCCTCACAAAGCATTCCATTCATAGCAACCAGATTACTGGATGTGTTGACTGATGCTCAGACTTCTGCAGAATCTGGATCTGCTTTCTGCTTTCCACTACAACTAGCTTCGCTGGATTCTGAACTTGACCCTTGCTTGATACAAATATGTTGATTTATTCCCAGGTCCTGATTACACACTAATGAAAGGCCAGTCTCCTTAGTGGTAAATTGATTTACTTACCAGGTAAAAGGAGATTGCTGCCGATCCTTCCGCTCAACCTCACACACCCCTCGCTGACCAGCGCAGACAGTGGAGCCTGAAAAGCCCCCAGCTCCCTTCCTTCTCTTATCAAGAGCAACGGTACAGGGAAGCATTGCTGATAGGGGTCAGGGACCTTGTGGGAGGGGGAACTTGATAGAATATTAAAAAGAGGAATGACATTTCAGTGGAACAGCGAGGACAGGCAGGCCTCCAGATGGGAGAAAATATTGATGAAATCCCATCACACCTGCAGTTATTTAACCATTACACCTCGGGTTGGCAGCCAACACACTAGACTGGTCGCACTGGCCTAGGTCAATTCATTTTTCAGCAAGGGCTATTAATGGGGTAACTATATTTGAAGTATTTGAAATCCTGTGTACTGTAAATGTTGTTACTGCAGCCTTAGGCTGTATAATACCTTTTAATGCATTGAGTACATCTGTGCTAATCAAGCTCTGGAACTGAAACAGCAAATCATATTTAGCATAGTGACATGACTGATTTAAACAGATTTATACTTTTGAAAATAGTAAACATAATAAAATGTATTCAACATTCCCTTCACCGTGTTTTCAAAATAAAACCCCTCAGTGTAGTAATGGAAATCCCAGCCACGTCACTGCTTTTAGCTTAAGAGAAAAGGGAATAATATTCTCTTACAATAAAATGAGCATTGGGATTCAGTTAACTCAGTTCTGCATTATTTGTATTTGTTGTATTTTCCTAAAATGTTGACTAAATTGCTTCAGAATGATTTAGTTGTGCTAAATCAGTTCTAGTTACGAAGTAAAACAGTGCTGTTATTGATTTGCTTCATGACTTTTAATGCCAAAGCTTTGAAGCCATTCCTTCCACACTACAGGTGTCCTAGTCATTATTAATTTAATAAAAGAGGCTACATTTTTCATGGTAACCAAGTACAGTAGGAGTGATGTGCCAGGTTGCTAATTTCAGATCAGGACTGACACAGCGTCAGGCATTTATTTTACTCCTCTTGCCTTTTGCAACAGCTAGTATTTGGGGGAAACTTTATTGTCTGCTATTAGACAAAACAGAAGCAAGGCTTAGAATCAGCATGGCTCTTTTTGTTTTTCACCGTTAGATTTGGTGCCAGTATGACAGCCCCATAGTAGCATGCATTAAAAAGAGAAGAAGAGCTTGATTCAATACAACAAAGATAATTAGATTGGTATGTTAGCCTTGGCTGTGCTAGCTGGCCTTGGATTCAGATTTCATACATTGATTTTTATTTTTATTTTTTTTAAAGGTTCTTTCTGTTATGTCGCTGAACATTTGAGTAGTGCACCCAGTTCAATGTTAAGTACAATGCTTTCTTTTTAATTTTACATCTGTGCGGTACAGTTTAGAAGTTGCTCTCGGTAAATTAAAATAAACTGATTTTGCATAAGCACACATTTACAAATGCATGGTGGCTCTGGGCTTTATAGTATTTAAATCGATGTGAATGCAGGGTAAGGAGGTGAAAACCGTTGGTTGATCGATCTAGGGTTGATATACTTCTGTATGTGTCCATTAAAGTAAAGCTTTCCTGCATTATACAGGTAACTGTTTATTACCTACCGGATCGGTCTATGTTACATACCAATGGTAGGTATTATGATACCATGCTGTGCTCTTGATTCTGCTTTGGAAGTTATTCTTTCAGCACCAAGAAAGTGTGCTTCAGAAAGTGATCAGTTTTCTTTCGGTCTAAAAGAACGATCATGATTGCAGATTCGCTATTCATTTTTTAAACATGTATTAACACTTCTGATGTTGCTATCACAATTTTGAATATAATCATTATATAGATGTGGACAGAGCCTTGTATGATCGCTGTAGTACCTCAGAAAGCGCCGGCATTTCACTTCATTGATTGGGTGAGTGAGTGCTGGAGTGATGTGCACAGAGTTAAGACTTGCTTTTTAAAAGCGTTATTTTGTGCCTCACAGAACCCGTTTTATGCTTGGCGCATAGTTTCAAACAGGGCAGGATCTCGCAAATTGTCAGCCGCTCCCCTCAAATTGTGTTATGCATTGAAAATATCTGGGCCTATATCTTCCGTATAATTCCTTCTCATAAATTACAACAAGTGTAGCAAGCTTGTTCCTGGGGATTTCTAGAATGCAGACTGCCTTCATTTTTGATGGTTTATTAATAAAACTTTCAGACACCAAAGCAGCTTTTAGACAGTTCTGTTGGATGTTGGTTTATTTGTTTAGAGTTCTCCTGTAAACAGAGTTTTCTGAGTAGTTGCTGTGTCACATTCATGCTTTCTATGGCATAGAGTTTTACAGTTAATTTATGCAATAACTCAGTATGTTTTGGTTTTATTGTGATACATTTTATCATGTGAAATTTCTACATTAAAGTCTTTAAATAATACCCTGGTCCTAAAGTCATATAAATCAAATAAGCATTGTTTACATAACATATCAGCCCTCCACACTGCTCCCCTCTCCATCTCTGTTTGTGGACTGTTTATAACTGTTGTTTTTCTTCATTTCAGTGCATCGCCTCTCTTTACCTTCAGTCTGCTGCACAAAAAAAGGCCAAGCAGCATGGGAGCCAAGCACACAGAACATGACTCTCTATGCAGAGGCTACATTGTATTTGAGACAATATGCTTTATTGATTTGCTTGTGCTGAATACAAGTTTCCACAAGCAGAAAGCCTTCTGGGCCCTTTTATTTACATTAGTTTCGCCATGTCTACCCATACGTTTCCAACTTCGACATCCGCAATCGATTTTCCTCCCACTGCCATTCTCAATTTCTCTGTGCCGCCCCACTGTGTCTCAATCTAAACTCCCATCAGGACCTGGGGCTGCTTACCTTGCTGCAATATAATAGAGATGGCAATCAAAAATGTGTCAAGAGGTCGAGGCGAGAGGGTCTTGTTTAATCTCGGCTCCATAAAGCAATACACGAATGGTTTGTCCTGATTAGGGAACCATGCAAATCTCTTCAGGTGCAATAATAATGACAACGGTTGTCAGGTTTATTGATAGATTTGCCAGATGAGCAGATGTGTGGGAGTGTAGCATGCAGCAGTAGATAAACCCTCTTCCAGTATCTAGCATTCCCTGAAGTGCTGTAGGTATAGAGGAAATGTGAAGGACAGACAAGTTTATAGTTTCAAATCAAATGGAGACGTAAGATCATCAGTATTTGGTAGTTAATTTCAATGATATTGTGTATGTATTAATATAATAGTAGGATGGTATGCATAAATAGAATGTTACAATTGATGCATTCGTATATATTTTGTGGACAGCAGAGTATTTTAAAATTGAATGTGTCAAGCTCTTCAATTTGTGTTCATATTAATCAATGGTTTTGTTCTTTTAAAACCTTTTTTTCATTCATAGCAACAGTATTTATATATATATATATATATATATATATATATATATATATATATATATATATATATATATATATATATATATATATATATATATATATATATATATAATGCGCCTGCCCAGACATCGCAGTTTTTTTGAGCTTATTGTTTTAATGTATTTAATTTAGAAAAATCTAAAGCGGGTTAGGAAATAGGAAGGCACAATCAATGGAGTACCAGTTCTGTTCATTACCTACGGAAGGCTAGTTGTGACTAATCTGCTTATTGTGTCAAGACGATCAGATTATTACTGCTTCCTTTTGCTTTTAGAGAACAGGAAAGACTAGCGCTCAGCCTTGAATCAATTGCTGTTTATTTTTTGTCTCCTTCTACAATGTTATTTTTGAATTCCTTTTTGAATGCGTGTGTTGTTTTTTTTTTTTTGGAAGCTTCACAGCAGTTAGACTCCACACCATGCTAAGGCTACTGACCATAGATTTGGCTGCTGTTTGAATCCAGCAGGACATATAGGGAGAATGATAGCAGGATAAGAGGTAATTGACATTGTTTTTGTTTTCTCTTGAGTTTATTTACAATGTTCTGCATCAAGTAAAAGGAAAGCTGTTGAAACATCACACCTCACATCAACTGACCTGAAAAGAACATGTGTTCCAGGTCATTAATGTCCAGTTGTTTTATCAGGCTTTTCACATCCTGTATACAGGTCTTCAGACATGTGTGGCACATATGAGGTTCTTTACAATATTTATTCCCATTATAGAATAAAAAGACATGTACAGCATATCAGGGTTTAATACTCACACTAGCCTTGCATCAGATCCTGGGTTTCAGGTCTTCACTTGTTTAGGTATATTATGGAAATTACTAGGAAGGAGTTCATTGCTAATTAGGCCCCCTGGTGAATCTGCTCTGAACTGTTCCCATTTATCACAGCATGAATACCTTACACCTGAATCTGTAGGTTTACTAACATGAGTTTTTCGTGCAGCTAGAAGTGAGGAACAATGTATTTAGGATCAAACTCCTGGCTCCTGAACATTAAATAAAATACTTAATTGAAGGTCGTTCTGAGAGCAGAGCTAGTGCGAGTTTCAATCCCTGGCCCATATATCCTTTCATTGTAATGTGTGCCCTGGGAAAAGCAACGGTCCTTGACTGGATTTGGCTGAAGAGGCAGGATTGTGTCTCACAGCCAAGTTAGTCAGAGCCTGCTCTCCACTCCTGGGTCAGCAGCCTGTTAGTTATCTGGAACATTATCACACACTTGGCTTACTTGCTTACCAAAGGCAGCACCAGACCACTTGGCATGCGTGATCGAAACCTAAAGACTTACTGGTTTACTAGACCTTTTTTTTTTTTTTTAAATAGTCATTTTGTCTTGATTCTGTGTGCACAATGCAGAGTGCCAAATGTAAGTGCAACCACTGAATTTGAATTGCACTGTGAGAATCTGCATGTGCATCTTGCTATAGTGTAACAATAAATATAATCATTTTGAATTTTAAGAAAACACATCTGTCTTGGGTCAACTTGGGTAACTGCTGCTTTTTTTTTAGAGCACTTGAATGCCTTTTTCAGGTTACAGGTTTGTTTTCTGTACAATATACTGTATACTGGCCACAAAAACGATAAATTGCACACTTATATATATATATATATATATATATATATATATATATATATATATATATATATATATAAATATAATACAACATTTGACAAAGTGTAGAGCAGAGGGGATTAGTGCTAAATTAACCAATTCTCTATACTGGATAACATTAGGGTGTCTGTATTACATTGATAGGATCTACCAAGAAGGTCCGCTTTAAATATCAAAGACACTGCTTATACAGTAGTAGGCTAGGCTACTGATTATTGTATTTTGGTACATTCTGTCTACATTTTGAATGTAAAGTTAATGTACGAAAGGTGCTCCTTTTTTATTTCACTGCTTGTTTTATTCAAGTTGAATTAATTGCCCCCGGCTTCTTTGCATGGAGCGTATATCGTGCTGCTGCTGCCTTCCCCCATGCATGCTACACTTTCCCTTGCCTGCCTCAAGTCCGCCCTGGACTTGTTCACCAGGCTACAGTCTGACGAGTGCGTGCCGGGGTACCTGCGTCCATTTCTGACACCAATGTAACGATCTCGGTTCCCGCAGACAGGTGCATCACACAGGGCGAGGCAATCCATACACAGGCGGAGGGCAGGCGTGAACCCGGAACATCTTGCACTGAAGCATAGTGCCAATACCGCTCTTTTGTACAGTGGTATCGTCACTATGCTTTAGCGTGAGAGGTCCTGGGTTCGCGCCCACCCTCCGCCAGTGTGTGGATTGCCTCGCCCTGTGTGATGCGAGATGCACCTACTTGCGGGATAATATACAGTGCCTATTAAAATTGTGTTTTTTTTTTCACTTACCTACACATCTACCTCACAACTTCCAAGTGAAAAAAATACTCTAGTGTGTGTGTGTGTGTGTGTGTGTGTGTGTGTGTGTGTGTGTGTATATATATATATATATATATATATATATATATATATATATATATATATATATATATATAAAAAACACATTACAAAAAACAGATCAGTCCAGACAGGGAGCAGTAGTGTTTTTTTATAAGCAGGATCACGGCTAATAAGAAATAATAATAGTTAAAAAAAAAACAAAATACAGATGGTACTGTAACAGAAAACAAGAAAGTCAAAAAATGTAAATGATTTAGAAAAGGTAACATGTCACACAAATATGAGTACACCTGCCAAAATAATGGAGACAGAAGTAATGAAATAATGAACTCACTTCTCAGCAAACAACACATCATAGATACATCGTTTTGAATTCTTTAGCGTGGCTCTTTAAATATTTCGATTATTAGCACAGCTAATGCCTGTGATAATAATAAACATTAGATACAAATGTATGCATGTGCACAAATTTCATATGCTTAAGTTAAAAAAGATTTGAATTGCTCCGAAGGCCAAATTTGAATGAAAATGGCTAAGTTTTGCAATAAATGTGTGAGGCTTGCAATGCGCAGAATGTTTCCTTTACATGTGTTTAGCTAAGTGCCCTGTCCTCAGTAGCATTGGCAAAGGGCTGAATCTGTAATATATCCCTGTATTTGCAACTCCAAAGGCTCCCTTTCCTGTTCATGCCACTCACCGGGTAATTCCACACTCTGGTATGAGAACGTTTTTGGTTTTTTTTTTTAAGTATTGTTATTTATTTCTCATTGATATACCACGGTACTGAATATACTATACAGGTGTGGTAGGAGCAGGGGGCTTGGTGAGTGGGGGGCAGTTGGAAGGGGCTTTCAGCAGGAGTATGAGTAATGGATACACATGTGCAGGCTGCATCCACAGGCAGTATTCTTGGCCGGCCCCATGCTGAGATTCCGAATAGAGTAGTGTTTTCAGCATTGTGAGTTTGGTTTAAAGTCCACACTTCTGTAAATATGTTTATGTATAGTGTAAGGAGCACGGGTGTGAGCTACTCAGAACACCAGCTGACAGGTGCGTTTCTGTAAAATAAAGAGAGAGTTTCATTCTACAGAGATATTTTGTCCGTCTCCTTCATGTTGACACTTATCCAGTCGCTAGAATATATATTTTTATTTAAGTTATATGTTGAATACCCGACACTATCCTGTGGTCCATTGATTCATTTCTCCATTTAGTAACTTGTTTATATATTTGTGAGGGTGCCAATGCTATCGATGTGTGTTGAGCTTTGATTCTGAATTCCAGGTGCATGTTAAATTTGAGTGTAGACTCGTCTGAGGAATATTGATATGTACTATACACCTATGATAACTGCTTGGCAGGGTATTGTTAACAGTCCATTGTTGTGTAGTATTCCAATTCTGCACATTCATGTGTAGCTCTTGTGCATTTATGTTATATTGGTATTGCTATTTGCTATTTTCCAACTACACAACTGTTTTGTGTCATGTTGGAAAACATCAATTTTTGTGCAAAAGCACTCATTTTTGCAAGGCATAAATTTTGCGAGGGGATTGCGCATCACTTCTAATATCTGGGCCATACTGTATGGAAAATCTCCCCACCCCTTATCTCCCAACCACTACCTCTCAACAACAAAAAATAGCAGGTTTATGTCGCTACAGTACATCAAAGATCCCTCATTTTCCCTTGCTGAAAAGCAAGGGAGAGTCAACAGATTTTCAACCATATGCCAGGCAGGAAAAAAGATCAGAGCACAGCAATGAAGCAGGATTGAGTTATAACAGCTCTCATATTTTTCTTTGCTGATAGGCAAAACCAATAGATTATTATCATGGTACACAGCTTGCTATTCCCTGGATTTCATTATTAGCCACTCATTACAGTTTCCTTTTGATTTGATCCTGTGCTGTATGTCTTAATTAGGCATACTGTAGGGCAGTGCTGCAAAAACACAGCTTGTTATGAGACATCAAAGCGTTCTTTTTTTTTTCCTGTAAATATAATTTAATGGGAAAAAATGTGCATGGACATGGTGTGCTGAAGCAGTAATATTTTCCTTTTCAAATTGCTTCTTGTCTCTGTGGTTTCTGTTACCCGACAAGCTGATTCCCCTTAAACCATCACAGTGATGGCTAAATAAACTCTGACCATCCACCAGTTCAAGTAAAGATGACTTATAAACATTATAAGGGCCTTTCTTAATTACTCTACTTCAATACCAAAACAACAGGCGCTTCTGCTAGACATCTTTAAATAGGAACCCCTCACAATCTGAGTGCTTTTATCAAAAAGAAAACTTCAAATGCCAAGGTTTTATGGCTAAACATGGCAAGAGACTTAATCCTAAATTTTACTGAGACTTCCTAATGACAAATTGCATGATGTATCTGCGGGAACTCTCTAAACGTTGAACTGATTAAACTGAAATAGGGGTCTGAATCTAACAATAAGAAGCTCTCTCTTAGGTTAAAAGCATGTGGGACAGCTTGGTCTAGTAGTGGTTAGAATGAAAGAGCCAGGTTATATGATTGAAACTGTTGTTCCATCCCCTACCTAAATCAACACCTTGGGCATACCACTTGACTGCTATGTGCCTCATGCAGAGAATACCAGAGACAAATCTGCAGTGGCCTCTCTGTTTTATGTATTTCACAGGAATATGTTTTAAGACTATGATTTTGACATCTAACTTGATCTAAAGAGTGGCAGTTTCTGATCTCTGTTTGGTTCGACAGTGCAGGAGCACCAAAACTTAAATTAAGACCAGTAGCGGTGACCCAGCCTTATAGTGAGATAAATGCATGAATCTTAATATCATTCTCTATGCTGTTGATGGTCCTTAAAAAAAAAAAGAAACAAATTAACAAAATAAGTTTAAAGTATTAAACATTAAGGTTTTCAAACTTGAACCCAGGAGTATATTTACCCTAGATCTATACAGGTGTCAGAGTATTCTCATTCTAAGTACTATAGAGCTATCAGGAGCCTGCAGATTAAGGAATTATAATAACTTTGGAACACTCAAGTGAGTGCCAGTCAGTGCAAGAGAATCTTACCGTTCTAAGAGACCTGAGTGTGTACAAAGGAGACTCTGTTTGGCTGCGGTGATGGATCTAGTTGTGAGTTCTAACTCTAGTAGAGACTCTCCAGCATCCCACCCTCATTCACAGATCAAAGAATTAGCTGCTGGTGTAGAACTGGGGAGGTGGTCCTGTGCAACACTAGCCATTTTGTGTGCTGAGACCACATGCCTCAGGAGAGTCTAGTATACAGCTCTGACCAAAAGTTTTGCCTCACCTAGTATTTTAGGATTAAGACATAATTTAAAAAAAACAAAACAAAAAAAAAAAAACTTTGTTAACAAAATTAAAATCTTTTATTTAACGTCATGTAATTAAAGAAACTATAAAATCATATTGCAAAATTCTGAAATGTCACATTTTTCAAAATTTGTGACATGGAAAACTACAAAGCGCTGTGTAATTCAATATGGGTATATAATTCAATATGTTAACGTAACATTATTCAACAGGTCACACTCAACTCTATCAAGTAAAATGAGTTAATTTGTAGGGCGATGCAAAACAATCAAGTCTTTCCTCACATTAGGACCCTTAGAATTTGAATTTAAACTGTAGTTTTTTCAGGCTTTATTATTCACTTTTTGTTTACTCTGGTTTAGTCTATCTAATCTGCCAGTGTGGTAGCAAGATTAACTGACTTTGGCTCTTTTAACATTAAAATAAGATTGATCTACAGAAAACTAATAACAGTCTTGCAAAACATTTGTTTTTCTATTAGGAGTAAGTACATGTTTTTTTTTTTAAAAAGCCATGGCTATTAAACCATTTAAGTTAAATGATACCAGCAGTGATGCAAAACCTTAGTTAATATTAACAAGAACCAATACTGAGGACTACTGTATAGCATTGCCATTTCTGTACTAATTTAAATGGTTAATTAAATGGTTATAAAAAGTAATTAAACTATGCCATACATGCTATTGTATTCCCTCTGTCTATAATTGCCTTGCTGCATTCAGTCTCATCATGACCAATCAGATGAGTTAACCCAAGTGTAGATTTCTCAACGGCTAGTTCTGGTTCCAGTAATAATTACTGTACCCCAGGTAGGTGTTCAGCCCAGCTAATGAAAACCAACTCTTTCAATCTGCACTCTAGTCAGTTTGGAAAAAGCCCTCTGGCCTCTTTTTTACTACAGTAACAAACCTTATTGTTCATCTTATTGCTTGATAAGTCTTGGTGGAAAACTAATTTCTGCATCCTAAGGGAGATGGGAATAAGCATGGAGAATTTATTATCTGCATTCTTTTAGCAGAGAGCTTGGTGCGTCTGAACAAAGTTAATATGCCATTTTTGATTTGGCTTCAGGAAGGCAGACCTAAGCTATCAAGCATGCTTATTACAGCAGAGATACTGGCCTCAGGGAGAGAATGCTGATTTGTTTGTAACATTGACAGGTTTGTTACATCTATTGCAGCTCAGTGTCGGGCAAACCTACCTACTCAATTGGTTGCCTAGCAACACGTTTCCTGTTCCGCATCCCAGCTGCACACAACCGCACAAGAACCAGCGACAGGGACCTCCCTATCACAGATACATACACAGGAGTCTCTCCTAAAACATTTCGAATTTGGCTGAAACTTATTTAAAAATGAAACTGAAAATCTCAAATGTATTAGACCTTTTTGATTTACTTTCAATTAGAATTAGGTGGAACTGAAAAACTTTGTATTCATCAATTGTGGTTTCTTTTCCAAATACAAAGTTTACTGGAAGTATATTTATTTATTTTGACAAATCCGGAGATTTCAGTTGAATGGAACAATTAATCAATTGGAAATTCAAAGGAGGACATCATGTTGTTGCATTGGTTCTGCACAGAGTGTACCTCTTTTAAATAGGAAAAGCAACTGTTGCTCTGAATTGGTATTGATGCAGGAGAGTTCTACATAGAAAATATAGTAAACATTGAGACAGATTGATCCCCGTGTCAGACCATAGCCTAATAGGAAACCTGTCACATATTTCATTTTGGCAGGAAAAAATGAATTCCTAACTATTTATTGATGTGCTAACATTGTGCCAGCTATCACTAATGGGAAGAATGATAAGCATTGATTTTTGACCAGAACTAATGCTGTATTCAGAGGTATAAAGGCACTCTAAAAGCAATAGCAATAACAATGTTTGTATTTCTAACCAAGATCAAAATTACAAGGAACAATGTTCAATTAAAGCTGACACACGTGACTAAAACTGACAAGGCTGTGTTCGGGTAGCACAGAAAAGAGTCTTGAATTTGAATCCCTGAATTATGTTTTCCAGCCTATTGATATGCTGCAATAATAATAATAATAATAATAATAATAATAATAATAATAATAATAATTCTTCTTCTTCTTCTTCTTCTTCTTCTTCTTCTTCTTCTTCTTCTTCTTCTTCTTCTTCTTCTTCTTCATTAATAATAAAACGGTGGCACTAAAAACCCCCATTGTTTAAATTACATAAACCAGACCCTCCCGGTAAAGTTTTGGTAGGTTTGATTTTCAGTTTGATTTCTATAACTTTGTACACAACAAGACCAAGTTTAGGTCTTCGCAACGGTTCTACCATTGTTTAAACTCAATAGAACCCCAGCATCTTAAACTTCTTTTTAATACTTTTAATAGTTTTTTTTTTTTTTTTTTTCAGTTTTCCACTCCATCTTCTTGTCAGATTGCTATTGCTCTTCTCCATATTTTAAGGAATGCAGGCGTTTCTGTTTTATTACATAACTAACTGCAGAACCAGTGTATCTTGAAGTAGACAGCCAAGGGAATGACTGATGCAAGAACAAAAGGCCCTGCTACCATGCTAGGGCACAGCAGACAAGATATTACACATGTACAAATCTGATCAGTCAGTGACCTTCAACTAGAATCACAGCCTGCACACTAAATTACTACAGCATGGTGAGGAATTACAATCTGAAATTAATCGCTGAACTGCAGATAAAACTCACATTGATGGACTTAGAACTTCAAATAAGAAAAATAAATCTTCCACATTGGTTCACCAAATGTAGAGTAGCGGCAGCATTTTCCATCCGTAATGCTTTTGGTTGAAATAAAATAAAATAAATGGTTATTTTTATTTTTTTGCTTCCTTCTCACAATACAAAATACAGTTGTAGTTCTGGAGGAAGGGTTGGTATTTTAGTAAAATGAATTAGATATATTTTTTGAATGCTTGTTCAGTATACAAAAACAAGTGAGGGGATTCACAGATGACATTCAAAACAACAACAAAAAAAGAAAACTACCGTTCTTAACAACAACAACAGTGTAGTCGCATCCTGTTCATTATATTGCTGGTATTGTTCAAACTGAAGATTATGTTAAAACACAGTTAGGAAAAGGTCGGCATTCAGCTTCTGACACCAACAGTAAGGCATGAAACCCACAAGTAGATGAGAACTTGAAGCATATGTGGGAGCTGCTGTAAATCAAGGTCAATACATCAGGTCTAGAAACAGAAATGCTTTCCCTGTTCCTTAATTACACAGCCCAATACATTTTCATTTATAAATTAACCCCTGGTGTTAGGTATTTATTCTCATGTTGGCTTTGTGTTTAAACAGTATAGTATCTGCTCTTAGTAGAGGTGGCAACTGGGCCATACAGGACACTCAAAATACAAGAACAGGGGGCTTTGACACCCTGATATACAGTAATAATTACATAAAACGAGACCTCAGCTTACATTTTTTATAGACATACAGTAAGCAGGTTGTGGAAAATATCAGTTTAGACCACTCTGCCTCACATTAACCTCATTACACTAGATTCCTTCACACTTCTAATGTGTTTATTGCTAAAGCTAGCCTGTAACATATTTTTAATAATAATTCTGCAGCTAGATGACCTTGTATGAGACATGTTCCTATGATCAAACATTTTAGACACAACTGATGTAGCATGGGCAATAATGCAAGAGCATCTGTAATTTGAAAAATTTCAGTAATTTTGATGCAACTCTCTTGATGCAAGCACCACTTAGGCTTTATTGTTCTTCATACTGAAGAGATCACTTAAGGAGATGATGTCACATCATGTCTTCCCCTTTCAGCAATGTACAGTGCGCTTCGTATTACTGCGAATGTGAGCATTTGTTTATTTTACTATCACTGGTCACCAATGGTATTATTAATCCCTAAACTCACAATGGTCACCCCCCCAGCTGTGTTAGTTTTGCTTTTTACACAGAGTTTACATGTTACAGACAGTACATCAGTGATGTGAGTTTTCAGTTCTGCCTCCTGTTTGACTTGAAACAGTCTAAGCATGTTTCCTGAGTTCTCCAGCTCAGAGATAACACAGCTGCTGTGTTTAGGGTGTGCACTCCAGTTCATAAAAGCTATCTATTATGTGCACTAGCCTTCCCTGATGAAGGCTGCTGCGCTTTGTGAAAACTTGGAACACATTTTCAACACCTTATCCAGCAAACACATGTACAATTAACACTGCATCAAATAGCTCTATTAAGGCTGTAGGCCTTCCACAAAAAGAATGCAAACACAGTTAACGGTACTTGCATGCTGGGAAATATGCCATTTTAATCTGTTTTTTTTTGTGCATGTTTGTTTTTTTTGTGCAAAGCACTGATGAAGGTTATTTTATTAGGAAGGCTCTCAGGAATGTTTGACTTGCTAATTTAACAGCAAGAAAGAACAAAGCTATTTCTTTGCCTATGTTGGAATAACCAGGGATTCATTTTGTTGTTCTGTTGAATCAGAAGCAAATTATGAGCATGTGCAAGCTTTTTTCATTTTCAACACCTTGCAAGCTTTCTTGTTTGGATGCTTGCTTCTAGATAGGACAGCTTGTAAAGCTTCTTAATGCCTTGCTGGATTGAACTGGCTTCATAATGAGTTAAGAACAAAACAGGCAAAGGTACAGATTATTAATAGATCTGTGAACATACTGTAATCATTAAGCAAGTGCACATGGGTGGGATTCTCCTTGCTAGGTAAACACCTTGTCAAACTTAAACAGGCTGACAAGTAAAAACTTGAAATGTTCTGTAATATATTGCCTGTCAGTGGTGCTATGCTGGATAGCATCTTTTTCAATTGAGTTTTATCAATGAGTAGCCACAGTTAGGATTGTGGGCTGTCAAGTCATGCTCTCTCCAATTCGCACTAGCGGTTGAAGTTGCCAAATGAGCATGTAATGTAAAGGACATTAGAGGAAGGTTTTGAAACTCTGACTGCAGAATCCAAGATATGTAACCTGCTCATGAAGCCTGTGAATATGTTATACTGTCTGAGAAATGTTTGAGATTGTTAATTTACAGACCGAGATTATATAAAAACGTGCTGCATAGAGGCGATCTTTGACTTATAGTGTAATGTCTGCTTGCCCATTGGATGGCAGATTGCAGATGGAATCAGCTGCTGCCCCAGTTTGATACTGGCATGAAATGAGGTTGAATTTTACAGAACGAAATGTGACATAAATCTGCACTGCACATGCTTCTGAGTGCTGACAGCATGCATGGCTCAGGTCCTTTGAGAAATAAGAAGGTTCAATGCAGAATACACCTGAAAGAAAACAGGAAGCATGGTAGGTGGCCACATTCCTTCTGGCATTGAGTAATGACTGCTGCCTCTTGCTTTAATGCAAGACCTGAGTGGGTCACTGCATTTCTGACACTGTACGTTTTTGTCCCCTCTTGACAAAATTAAGTGTTTAGAATGTTCCACTGGGAGATCCACTTTATGAAATATAAACACCAAAAACCTCATATCTAATGGCATTACAAAACTTACTGCCAGTTTACAGGCTGCAACAGACATCAACAGCACAATCATTTGTATGATGTTCACTGCAGGTTTTCTGTCCATCAGACACCTGTCTATTTAGATAAATAGATTATAGTGTACAGTATTTGCAAAAAATCTATGAGTGTGTAATTACAAATAACTTATTTGAAAACAGGAAAGGCACACACCGCTGTGTTTGAAGTCTTTGTTTAGTATGCAGGAAACCAGTCAGAGAGCTGGTGGGACCCTTGGCTGCTAATAGCCGTCACTGTATTGATATATAAATTCAGAAAAAAAAAAAAAAAAAAAAAAAACACTGGTGAATTCTTGGCTGCTATATGCCTCACTGTATTGAATATTAAAGTTTAATATGACAGCAGGGAAAATACATTACAATATTGGGCCTCTATAGTTGTATGCTGTGTTACCTTTCCAATTTGTTTCACCTGAAAGCAGAAGATTGATTTTAATCAGCAGCACCATATGTGGACTTGAAGAAATTCTTAACTAGAAATATCAATGCTTTCAGTGAGGGACTGAATTGCATTAAAACAAACAAACAAACAAACAAACACTTGCCATCACTTTTTTATATCTAAAAAGCTCAGTGTAAAATGATGGGAGGTGTAAACGTCAAGTTCATTGCAAGATAATATCTTAGCCAACTCACTACTGTATAAATACTACATCGCTGGAGGAGTGGATAAATAGTATGGTAGATGAATGCAGTCCCTCAGGGCTCCTCATATCATGGTCTTCCAATCAAATCTGCCCCTGTCCAAAGTTACTGAAAACCAGTTCACTATCACAGTTGTGTTGTGCTGTTCTAACATGATCATGTTTGAAAAAAGGACCATGATGCTGAGAGTAATGCATCTTACACGGAATGACACTGTTAGACTGTGGGGTTTATTGACTCAATAAAAATGAAGAATGTTAATAAATACTATATACTACTACTACTACTATTATCTATTAGTATTATACTAATACTACTACTACTACTACTACAGCTGTTACTAATAATATTACCAACACAATTGTGTATAAAAAGGTACTGAAGATTAAAGTTTAAAAAATAGAAAGAAAAAAACAAAATGAAGCTTTTGTTATTTGTAAAGGCTCAGGCACAATAAGCAATCTTGCGACTGCAGAATACTCAATCTGCATTTCACATTAATGTGCTTTCAGTGCTACGCTTCCTGAAAGTAAATACAGGTAGATGGAAATGTTTGTGGAAGTATAGCTTTGAAGTGATCAGTAATACAAAAAAAGAGAAAAACCTGACAGCACTGAATACAAGAAGAGGCTTTGAATGTATTTTTCTTTAACAAGGCTGCTAATAGGCATCTAAAAAGAAAATGTTGCACACTGTTCATTCAGTAATAGGAACAAGTACAATACAAAAGACAATCTTTCTTTTTCTTGTTTTTTTTGTTGTTGTTTAATTTGAATGTCACAACTTTTGCAGTATTAGAACTGCTTATCTTCATTACCCATTGTACGTTAAAATATATTTATTTTTTTAATTACCACAGCTGCACCTAGTAAAAATAGATTGAAAGTAGTGCCCTCTATAGGAAGGAGAATGTAATACCCTTGGTATTTTATAATGCATTATAGACTGCTCGGGATCTTTCAGCCAATGAATATGGAACAGACTGTTAAAATTGAAGCTGCAAAGTTCCAAGAATGAGTCTCATTCCAAATGAATGAGACTTGGCATGTCTATACTGGTAGAAAGATGAAATAACAACCTTTATCCACTATAAATATGTAATTGAGGTATTTAAAATGTGTAAGAAAACAAATTTAATATGTCTTATATAAACAAAGGAAACAGAATATTCAGTAAGGCGACTGCTATATGCTTGGATGAAACGATTAATAAGAAGATCCTGCCAATCACTTTGAATGCTCCATCCAATCACTCAGAACTGCATGTAATACTTCTTATCCATGGTCTTGGTCTTCTTCCAGGGGACCAGGATCCTCATCACCATGTTGCTGTCTTCCAGCGAGGCAGGTAGGGGAAATCTGCCAGATGAGGGGAGAAAAAAATGAAATGATAATACAGATACCTATGGTAAAAAGTGGGTGCTTTTTATTGTGGGAGGAGGAGGAGGAGGAGGAGGAGGAGGAGGAGGAGGAGGAGGAGGAGGAGGAGGAGGAGAATGCATTATAGAGACAAAGTTTACAAATGCAGTATACTGTGTTTATAATTTATACCGTTTTGAAAAACAGTTTAATAAGAACGCCATTAAACACACTAGAAGGACATTTGATCATTCTTCAAACTAAAAACAAACATATATTTTATATTAGCTTACATTTTCAGATTAATTATTATTTACATTTTTGAGATTTGTTCTGTATAATTACTCAACAACTGTATTTAATCTAGTAAATATCTTTACTAATTAATGTTTCTTAACATTCTTTTAAACAGTGCACTGAAAAATGAACCCTATAAAAACATCTAAAATAGGTGGTATTGTGAACTGCAAACTTGCTTTAATTAATCAAAATGGCCTTAAAAAACTAAAACATTTTCAAAAAGTATCCTTTCAGATTGTACTCCTGTAAGCACCACTGAACTTTCATTTGTTGTGTTTGTATATATTTGGTTTGTATGTAATTGAATAAAAATGCATGACATTGTCAAATGGAAAAAAAACTAAACTAAAAAAACAATGTTGCTCATTTTCAGCAAATTTTATTAAACAATATTAAATAAAAAATGTGATTGGTTTAAAAGGAAACTACCTTATGTGATTTATATTGCTTTCAGACCAGTGTTTGTAGCTATTTTAAAAGAGAAACATGTAGAATTTCCCCAGGAACATTTCTGTGATTAGGAGACATATTGTGTTTGTACTGTAGATGAATTATTGTACCACTGCCATGTAATCTGAAGCAGATTAGGTTAAAGAAAGATTTCAAAAAAACAAACAAACAAAAAAAAAACATTTTGACAAATAGTTGAATTTAAAAACAAGTGTCTAATACCTGATAACTAAATCAAGTTTAAGATGTCTTTGCTTTGACTAAACATTTTATTTAATACAAAGCTAAAGAAAACAGATACATTATCTGTTTTTAAAGCATTAAGCTTCACAGACGTGTGAAAAAAAGTTAACACATGTTTAACATTATCATATCAAAAAGGATTTCATAATTAGATGTATGTGCCCCATTGTGACCTTTTAGAGTTACACCGCCTCAGAACATTCCCTATTGCGCTTATTTGAGTGTCACTTTCATTACAGTCCAAAGTGTTCTTTCATTTAAAGTGAAATTAAAACCACAGTGCTAACAACGTCTTCTGTCTGATTGGCTGTGTGACGTAAACACCATGGTACATAGACCTGTCGGCAGACTGCCTGAACGGCCTGTGTTTTCAATTTAGCATTTCATATTAGATATCTTGTTCAGTGCAATCGACAGAAATATCTAGACAGAGGTGGGCAGAAGCAGAAGAAAGAGACTCACAAGCACAACAGTTACTACAGTCGTCGCCTAAACCAATATTTGATCATGCTAGTGATTCTGTACCTGGCCCTGGCTGTAACTGTGATTTGAAATTGGACAGATGTAGTCTATTTGTAATGTCTCACAGTTAATTTGGTTTCACATGAATTGAATTCCATCAACTGTTTGCTGGCTGAGGGCTAGCATTTTCCTAGTCCTGCAAATAGATCTGAGCTCTGACCTCTGTACGCAAAACCTACAGCACTGCTTTGTTCCTTAGGGCTCCCAGGGCACACATATGATATTTAGAGACAATCAGCACCAAAGGTGGTCTGACCTACAGAACTCAACTCATTACTTTTTCCTTCTCACTCGTTTCCAGTGCAGACAACTGCATGCAGGTTTTTCAAATTAGTACAGAACCCGAATTTGTTGTCTGGCCTGCTTTTCCACTTGACAAAGAACAGGAAGTAAGGTCATCATCAGATAGCTTTTTTTTTTTTTTTTTCAAAGATATCCGATCCAACTCCTTTCTGGATTTCATGGACACTGTATACGCTAATTAATGTCAAAACCTCTGCATTTGCAATTGAAGTTGCTTTTTCACCAAAGTTTTCAGAACAAGTTCAAAGGTTAAAAATGTTAGATCCCATCGCTCCCACTCAACCCTGCCTACATCAAAGCATAATTGTGTGAATAATGCATTACTGTGGTGCGGTGCAGGCAGCTTTATAAATGAAAGCTGATTAAACTCAGGTCCAGTCCTCCCAGGTTTGTGGTCTCCGTGGAACACCTACACCCTCTGTGATTGTTGCTAAGAGGTTCAAAACAAATCTATATTTCCATTGGAAAAACATATTTCCATTTGTATGAAATAAGTATAAATTAATGATGTACTCAATTATTGTTTATATGTGAATAGATGAAAGATATAAAAGATTCAATGCGATTTTACTGATTTCTATCAAGTGTGGGGTCACATTTGAACTAAATGTAAGTTTTATTGGTCAGTTGTCTGATTCCATAGCCCCACACTACGAACATCTCTGGTTTAATTTAATCTACACATTAGTTTCTGTTGTCAAATCTGGTGTTACAGTATGTTACATTCACAATTAATGGATATGGAAGATGTATGCAAGTAAACGGCCGCTTGTACAGAAGTTTATTAAAACGTCTCCCACCTGACTCTCACAAAACGTCAGAGTTATGTTTTTTAAAAATATATATACACACACACACACACACACACACACACACATATACATATTCACACAACTGCTCAGCAGTTTATTTCAACTGCATAAAGTCTTATGAATTGAAATTGTTTCAGTTTGCCTGATTTGTCTTTTCTTCCCATGAACACATGGCCTACAAGTTATATTACTTTCTGTACTTGAAGTATGCTGTGTATACAGTACGATTAGCATATTATAAATGTCCGACAAAATACACACAATTTGCAAACAAATCTGCGGTACTTAGTGCACAACCTGTTGCATGTGACTTGTGGCTTGTTGCATCTGAAGTGCAGTTCCATTTTTCCTGCATTTTTGTTTGATGTGACTTCCAAATGGTTGCCTTTATGCAGTCATGTGCTTGTTGGAGTGACCAATGCAAACCTGCACCAAAGGAGACGAAGACTGCCCATTGGAAAAATGAAAAAGCTGGTAGCCCAGACATGCATAACTAGTGTACTGACCACACAGTCTGTGTACCTTAAAAATAAAAGCTGTTACAATAGTGTGTCTCCAGGGTAAGTTTGTAATGCCTTTGATTCCCAATATCATTCCTTAAAATTTTATTTGACGGTAAGAATTTATCAAGTTTAAAAAGTATAAGAGAGAAGCAGCATCTGAACTTTTTTTAATATTGATGAAAGAATCAAATTTTTGATCTGGGTCAAAGCAGTTAAGAAAGAAAACAACTGGGATGGATTTTGATGTGTGTGAAAGGTGCTGGCTTGGTATTCTCTATCAATGTCTCTTGAGGGATAAGGGAGTGTTTTAGTCCACATGCCAATCCAATGTTTGGCACCTCTGTTGTATCTGAGAGTGGAAGTTTCCCAGTGCTAGTTTACCATTTGAGACCACCACACTTATTTCAGGGATTGAAATCCTGGTCTCCAGTAAAATGTATTTTATATGCATCAACGTGTTATTAAAGCTAGCCTCCCTGTTTACCATATTCATTGGTATTTGACCTCTTACTGGCAAAGACCAATATTTCACAACAAGCAGAAAAGAAAAATACCTTTTCAGTCTAGGTAAAATTCATTGTCTGTCGATGGCTCTGTATTTTATCACCAATATAGCAACACACAACGGTAGAATTTCAAAAATCAAAATATACAAACAAATCAATTGGACCACAACCTACTGGTGTGGTCAGAGTTCAGAATTTCACTATATTGGAAAGATGAGAAAAGTCAAACTGGATGGAGGACGTTACTGTGGACTTCGACAGTTATCACTAATAGTGCCAGCCACACTGTTTCACCATATGCTGTTTGGAAATAAGTATCGGGTGTGAAGAGAAGCAATTGAATCAACAGTGATTAAAACAAATAACTGAATGCCGAGTGTGGACTGAGGGACAGACAAACAGATGGACGGTGATGCATTAGCCTTTGTCTGTGGACCATCTGTGGATGTTTTCTATTGAAAATGGCTTTTTGTTATCGTTAATGGTGGCAGAAACTTGATTTCTACTGTCAAAATCTCATATTTGAATACACTGTAAAACTTTCAAGTCATACAATTACATGCAAAATATTTAATTTGATTTTGTAAACTGTATCTTTATTATTAACAGTTCTTTTTTTTTTTTTTTTTTTAAAGAAATGTAATAAATGTTGTATGCATAGTTACCCACCTATTTGTTAGTGTACAGGTCCATAGGGCCTCATAATGTCTTATGATGTATAATTATCAGGTGGTCATAAATATGTTAATCTAAATCCATAAGTGAGCACATCGTTTTTAAAAAATTGTAAAATCACAATTTATTTTTTCTTTCTGTTGCAGCAGAGAGCTGTTTACAAGTCACATGTTTGCCCAAGAATCTCAGCTGGCGTGAGGAGATTCAAATAGAATACCAATTGGGGACAGTTTGAAATTCTATTAATTCCAGTAGTTTAAAATTCTACCGTTGTGTGTTGCTATTTTTTCTGTCTCTCCAGGGAAGTGCAGGGGAGATGCTGCTAGTGAACAGGAAGAAGTCTGATACATTTGCACAAGAAAAGGTACGGATTAAATCTTCAGCTGCTCAAGCTCTGATGGGCCTTTCAGGGGACCCCCCATCATTAGAGAAAAAAGCTACTTTTTGGCATGTAGGCTAGTGTTTAAGAACTAAAAAAGGCACTGAAACACACAGTCCATTTTTATTTATCTTGCTCCCTGACTTTTTTTTCAGCACGATTGTCCCTTGCATTGCATTTGAACAGCTGGTGTATAAAATGAACTATTTTAACCATGATACACACCAAGCTAGATTCTCAAAGCTATCTACTCCAAATCATTATTAGCTAAAAAAAAAATTCAGAAAGACAAATCCACAATGAGCATACCAAAGGGAGTACAGCACAGCACAGTGCTCTGAAAGAGGCTGGCACCTTTGCTGTATGTGTGGTTTCAATATACAAGTGGTCTTTGTTTCTCCTTGTTAGGTTTTCACCTTGTTGTTTTCATTAGTGTTTGTTGTACGCAAACAGCAAGTTAAATTAGAGACAGAACCAGGCTGTCACTCACAGCTGCCAGGAACTAGACATTTTGCTTACAGTGTTTGAAAAAATAAAAACAACAAAAACAAACATGTACTTGGTACTTGCAAACCAAGACCTGGCTTGTATTTTGTAAGCCACAGTAAATACGATCCACAAGGAGATGTAATAAAGAGGACATGCCATGGATGATTGTGTGACCACCCACTTGGAGAAATCTACTGCCCAGGATCAAAACCCCAAAACAATCCTCAGAAATAACAGCTAGAGTAGAGAGATGAATAGGTTACGAAGATAGGAACCACTAAGCATAGGGCAGTTCCTATTCATTCAAAGACTTCGGGAGCAACATTATAAGACGACCAGGTTCTTGTTTTCCATTCTGATGGGGGCCATCTTCATTCACCGATGCTATCGCCAATGATGATCAAAGATCAACCAAGGCCAAGATATTTGAAGTTATAGACAAAAATATATATTGTTATTTTACATGGAGCATAATTACTTATCAAAACAATTTTAAGGTTGTTGATATTCTCTTTCACTTGTATTTCCTTACTTGCATATTTATAGTAATTTGTTCTTCATCTGTACTAACATTCTTCCATTGACTTCTATTAGCACTGCAACTCTAGCGCCAGGCAGAGAACCGGCATAATACGATAAAGCTGTCCACCTCCACGTCCACATCCAGAGGAAGCTTTGGGAAGCAGAAAGAAAATAGTACCCTTTAATAGAAACTTAATTTTCTTTGTTCTTGATCAGTGACAGAAATCAGTGTCAGCATTGCATATCTCAGTCTTTCTAGGATTGAACACATGGACAAAGAGCTGCCATACAAACAGGTGTCACTTCTAACCTCATGGGCCTAAAAGGGTATTTCAATGATATTATGTTTAACTGTTAATTTGGCCGTTTCAGACATTGTCATAAGGGCCCAAGTTAGCCAACAGCAAGTACTTGATAAGCGGACAAACCTGTATAAATACCTTCTAATAATAACAATAGAAAAATATCAATTTAGATCTGGCAGTGCTGCAGGACGTTGAAAAAATTAATATAAAAATAACACGTGATGTTGAGATTCTGAGATGATAAGGCCCCGAGCAATTCTTTAAAGGATCTACAGTTTATGGTCCAGTGGTTAAAGTCCAGGGGTTATAACCAGAAGGACAGCGGTTCAAATCCCACCTCTGTCACTAACTGATGTGGATGAGATGTTAAATTGTCCAATTGTAAGTGTCCTTTTGTACAGTTCACAGCCTACTTCTGTAAAGCGCTTTGTGATGGTGGTCCACTATGAAAGGTGCTATATAAAACAAAGATATATGTATATATATGAAAGTACAGTTACCATGCACTGACGAGCCCCAGAGTGAAACATGTCTGCTGTGCTTTGACTTTTAAAACAATGTGAATATCAGATCCTTTTGGCGACTTTCACGCTATTTGATTGGCTCTTGCAATTCTGATATTTGCATAAATTCTGACTACCTACAGTTATTATTGTTATTAATATTGGTGGTATTTTGTTTACATTTGCCCGGAATTGTCATTTTCGGAACAATAGAATTCTGAAAGATCACAAAAACTTTTTTTATGGTAACTGAATGGATATTGCTGGGTTAACATAAGCACTACTGTTTATTGAACACCTAGATTTTGGGATCCACTGTTCTCTGCAGTTCAGTCTTTTTGTTGGAAAACATTTATGTATATAAAAGCAAGTGCATTCTTGTGCTCTGTTATTTTTCTGACAGCTATAGACAGGGATGATTTATTTCACTTCTCATATGCTTTTTCCACCACTGGTTTTGATTTTAGGCTTCAGCTAAAGTGCAAGACAACGTCAGTAAAAAATAATTACAATTCTATATATTGAAGTTTGATCATTTTCATATGGGTAATTTCATAGTTAAAGGTCTCCAGTTTTGCCATGCCTGCTTTTAATTACGAACTCTGTAAACAGACACTGTAAATATATGCTCTATATTGTGTTTTGATTTCATGTGTATTCTTTTGTATTCTCCCTTAGAAAGAATACAACTCAATCTTACTAAAATCTTGAATTCCTATGGAATTCATGATACTTGCAGCACCTATTCATATTAGTCACTCATTATTATGATGATATCATGAAATGATGTAATTACAGATAGTTATATAGTTAGACGCAATCCAATTGTAACTATGTAATTATATTATTATTATTACCTTTAAACATTTAAAAAACATTCCAGTTTAATCAATCTGCTAAACATTTCCTGTTCCAAAACAGCAACCTGAAAAGGTATTTTAACTTGACTATATGTCGTATTGGCATGAATGGCAGTTCTATTAGATAACTTATAAGTAATCTAGGAGGAAATAGAAAGTAAAGAAGTAAAGAAAATCGTTAATTTCATTTAGCTGGTACTTGAACCTAAACACAAAATCTGAGATCAGACCAAATCCAATTGGACACAAGACCCTCAATTCTGCCTGTCTTTCCAAACTTGTCCTTTTTAAATTGCACTTGTAATTGGTATACTGCATTTCAGTTTAGAGTCTATGCAGCCCATTGACTTTGAAAATGTAAAAGCCAGGCTGAAATCTTACCAGCATTCCTAAGTGACTTACCAGACTGTCTAAGCCTGACTCCTCATACAAAAAGTGCTTATAATGCATAAACTGGGTATGTGATTGATATTTTTATACACTGTCAGACTCGATTAAAACTAATGGGTCTTGTAATTTTGTTGTATTTTTTAATAGTATTTAAATGTGTTTTTTTATTATTATTATTATGAACAACCAAATGCATTCTCACGCTTTCTCTAGCCTGCAGTAAAACCCGTACTCTGCTCTTTGCCGTTTCAGGGGCAAACTAGACTGTGTTTGAAGTGCTGTCATTGTAAAAGGCTGTAAACTAACATAGTGATACACCTATCCTGTAACTTTTCCACACTATGTTTGGTAGCATGTGTTATTCTTTTTTCATTTTTCTTTTTTTTTTTCCTGCAGTTGTGCTGCAGTGGGGTTTTGAATGGCAGGTTTGTAATAATTGCATATCTATTACAATGCAACAAATAAGAAAACTAACAAATCACATTTATTCACAAATCACAACGTGAAATCACAGCCATCTAAAAGCATTGAGTTTATAATTTTGTTTGTCGATGGTGTATCCTTCATGAATGTTGCTTTGAAAAAATGAAAAACTTTTATAAAGACTGTTATCTTGTTGATAATTCTACCTCTTCACTTTGTCTACCAAAGTGGTCATCTGGGCTACTTTAAATGGAGGAATTTGTGACAGAGTCCTCTGGTGTAGTAGGTAGATGATCTTGGGTACAGGGATGACTAGGTGGCATATGCTACCATCTTGTACTGAACACATGAACACACTCCAGCAAACTTCAGGAACCCAGAAGTCTGCTGGAGTTTGTTCGGGGGAACTAGCTCCTGCTTGCTATTCACAAACTCAAGCTAAATTGACTGGAGTTTATTTAATGGTTTAATTTGTTCTTGGCTCATTTCACGCTACCTAAACCTGAACGTGCTCGAAACGTGGGGTCCACACAGATGGTGGGTAAATAAAGTCCCATGCAATTCTATTTGAATTTCATGGTCACTCCATATTCTAATTAACATTAAGGTCCTCTTTGATGTCATCACAATCCCAGTGTGCAGCTGGAACATCATTATGTGTTTCCTGCCACAGCTCTAGTTCAAGCCTTCAGGATGGTACAGCGTTCACAAGTAAGACACGTCAAGCATGTATAGAATTCCAGTAGCTCCCTGACAGTTTGTGCAGCGAAGGTCTCAATCAAGCAGTTTATTAGAACTCCAGTAAGATGGAATGTGTCTATTAGTAACCACTAGGCTACACAGGTCCTAAACATCTAATACGAATCTCTGCTTAGTACATCTAAATACCAATGGAAAAATAAAATCCATGTAAAAGAGAGAAATTATATCAGACATATCATTTGCCTTTATCCCCCTCCTGTTTTTGTTTTAATTCATAGCACTAACTGATAACCCTTTTGTCAAGCTAGTTATTTTTATCCAAACAGGTTTTTTCTACAGGCACATGTTTCCTAATATTACTGGACAATGCAGAAAACCAAGTATAACCTCCCCTGGAAAAAGGGACAAATTGAAACCAGCTGGCTTGCACACTGTTTATAGTCGGAGTTGATAAGGAATGACAGTTAGGGAGCTTGGATCTTGTCCAGTACCATCTTCTCCTAGCAGGTATTGCTCTAGGCAATAGAATAAAGGTACTCAGCTAGCAGAAATCAAAGGAAATAAGAGGAAGGAGAAGCCAAAAATAGTGTCAATACATTTTGGGATTTATCCTTGAGCTGACTCATCTTGGTATGAAAATGAAAGACACTCCACTGCCTGCTGTTGTGTTCAGATTTTCTGACACTTCAATGAAGAGAGGAAGTGGAGTTCAGTAAGGAGATCCTCTCTTTGGGTTTCCTTAGGAATTAGATGTAGAGACATGGATCTGCAGATTTAATATATCTAAAAATAAGCATATTCCAGCACTTGTCCATATTCACAATATCCTGGAATTATACCACAAGAGAGAATTCTGTGAGAGCTGGAAAGAAAAGGCCCTAACTAATAAGTAGAGGCAGTACAAATCTGTGGTTAATGGAATTCCTTGGAAATTGCAGCTGAGTTCCAAAAAATATAGTGTTACATGTGCTGTTAGAACTGTTTCGATAACATGCGTGTCATTTTTATTTTTATTGTTAACATCCTGACAACTTTTTACCCTTGTAACTTTAAAGTCTGTTTCAAAGATCTTTTCAAAATGCCCACTCTAGTGCACTGGGCTTTGAGATCTGTCTTCTAAATCAGTGGTTTTCAACCCCTCTCAATTACTTAACTAGACCTTTAATTGAACTGGTAATTTGCTCAATTAGACCTTTTAAATTGTTTTGAGCTCTTAAACAGTTGCTCAAGTTCAAGTTACTTATAAAATATTATAGCTAAGAGCTGAAAACAATTTAAAAGTTCTAATTAAGCAAATTTTATTAATTCAATTGTTGTAATGGTGGAGCTAAATACTGTACCGCCACCATGTAAATTATAAAAAAGGTGAAACTTGTATAAATATGAAAGCTACAAATACGAACCGCGCTTGGAGGCTTAGTTTAAAAAAAGCTGAAGGTTGTTGCTTTGGTATCAATATATATATATATATATATATATATATATATATATATATATATATATATATATATATATATATATATATATATATATATACACACACACACTTTTTTTTTGCAGGACATAAGCATGACCATTTATCTCTCAGAATACATTACAGGGAATGTTTATTTAGAATATTCTAATATTTATCCCAGGTATCAAATATTAATAATTTGTTTACAGGAATACCTTAACAATATTTGTCAAGCTCTTTTTAGTTGCACATATCTTTAAATGTGTGCAAGAAATACAGAGAACAGACAACATGCCTCTCCTACATCTACAGAAGTGTCAAATGTTCTAGTTAAAAAAAAAAAAATCAGCAATCACAGGCTGGGCCCACACAAAGAACAGCTTGAGAAGTTGGCTCCTTCAGAGAGAGAAGGAGAAAGTGACTTTGTCTGGGTGGACATGCAAAAGGTCACTGATAAGAGCAGAAGAGAGGTCAGCGGTGGAACGCTACCCTTGGGGCAGCCATAGCATTTATAGCCCATAGTGTCTGCCCCTCAATGTAACGACTCCACTGCCCTCGATTGGACACAAGAAAGAGACCTTTGTGCTCAACATTTAATAATACTTGGTGGGCTTTGTGGTTACTCTGAAGCTTTTCTGATTGCTGTGGTTCTTGAAACAGACATGTTTATGTTGAGCGGTGGTATTGACGAGTTCAGGAAATAGGCATTGCCTACAGGGCGGGCTGTGTAATGCTTCATTGTCTGTGTCATGGGTAGGCAAAATGGGCACTTCTAATGCATTCCATTGAAGGACTTTTTTCCAATCATTTTTAATTGACTGAGGTCCAGAGGGTTCACTGTTTAAGGTCGCAGGACTGTTGACACAAGATGTCTTCATTATATTATTCTTTAGAGATAGAAACTTCTGTATATTTTTCCTGTACATTATGAATGGATTTTTATAGACAGAGGCTTTCAATCCAGCATTGTTTGTATATGTCTCTTTAAAGTTAGATAATAAGGTACTAATAAAATATTAGAACATTTTCACAAGCACACCAAAAAGACTGATGAAACAAAAACAGACAACAGTATGAAAGCCACAGAAAGAGCAACAGTATACATCAAATCTGTACAAACTGTTTACAGTTCCAAATTCCTCACCCTATTGATCAAACAAATGTGTCTGTCGTGCACTTTCATTACAGGAAACATTCATCTTTCAAGGGGCCCAATCTTTTAAGCAGGCAGGGGGAAATAAAACATTTTTGTTTGGTTTTTGTCGTACACACACTACATCAGGGTTAACAAGGGTAACTTCAGGACTTTAACAGCCTTGCATGCTCAATTGAACATGATGGTTTTAACCAGCAGCTTTAACAAGACAGTTTTCAAAGACCTGTCTAGGATTTAAATATAATTCATAGTGGGATTAAACAAAAGAGGAACGTTAAAATCAACCACAAACCTTGCTTAACTCAAGAGCATGGGGAGAGACTGGTCACACATCTATTTGCATTGTATAGGCCTGAAATGGACAGAAAGGAAATGGTTATGTATAAATATTGTAAAGCGGTAAATGCCTTCTGATGAATAACATGAATAACAATGCTTAAAACAAATTTTACAAACCAACATTTCTGTTTCATGTGAAAAACTCACCTGAAAAAAGTTTCAGGTGAGTTTTCAGGGTTGCTTAGCTGAGGTTAGTATGCCACTGCATGATAACAATGTTCCACTTTTTCAGATATGCAATAAACACTTTGGCCAATGCATTTTTCATAACTAAGTTAGAAAGTGCTATGCGGCTCAGCTGGGACTAATGATAACTTTCCTCAGAGTTAAGGTACTTAAATAAATGAGAGTAATTGAAGCAATTTAAAAGGAACAGATGTTAAAATGTAACTGCAATTTACTAACAACGCTGCATGTTGAGAACAGCTATTGGGCTTCTTTTTGTCATGCAATATCTCATCAATCACCCACTAATGTTCTGCTGTTTAAATGATTGTTTTCATACAAGATAGAGCTCTGGAAGATTTGCATTGTTTGACAAGAATAATCCCCTTCTTTTCTGGGACAATATTAAAACACTGTATTTTATGTGGTATGTGGATTAATGGGAAGGAGTGGATAGAGACTGGCAAGATTTATAATACCTTATATGTCAGTTTATCCAACACCCTGTGGACAAATTGCATCCAAATCATAATTACCGCTTTTGTAAATCTCCTACTACATTGTTCAAGCCCATCAAGATAGTTACAGCAAGCTACAATTACTTATTTATTTGCAGCACAAATAAGAGTGCTCCTATGGCAATATGGGAAACATTGGGTAACTTTACATAAAGTGCCTCCAATTGCTGTGTATTTTTGTGTATGTACACCCTCGCTATAACGCCCTTCATTATAACAAGCCTTCAGCTATAACGAACCTGGCCCCTGGACATCAAATAAAATTTTGAAAAAATGATAATATTGTAACTTATGTGAGTTCTGTGAAGTGCAGGAATGAATGGAGTAGGAGGAGCTGTGTTTCACATCGGTCGAACAGCCTATGGGCGACAGTCACAGACCTCAGTAGCTGCTGGTGATTGGCAGTGGAGTGGGACGAGGTGAGACTAACTGGGGATAAGACCAGTGACCGCCCTGAGATTCCTTTTAAAAATCCATTAGTTTTAGTGGTGTAGGTCGTGGCCCACAGCGACTTGTTAACTGTTAGTTAACAATTGTCTGACTGTCTTTGATCATTCATTAGTGTAATGAATATCGAGTTTGGCCATGAATCGACTGAAGGCTCGTTCTTACAGCGTTAAGGATTTTTGTTACAATATACATACACTATCAACATCCTGGTCTGTACGCACAGGGTGCCTCTTTGGTCTTACTAAAAAATTAGAATCATTTTATGTTGCAACAAAGCTGGAAACTATATTGATAGTTTGAAAAAAGGAGTAACACAGGCATCTCTCTGTCGTGAATATAGGTTGTCAAAAAGCACTCTGTGGCTTGTTCAGAAACCACATGGCAAAGCAAAATTGTTTAAAGAAAAAAAGGAAAAAAACAAACTTGAGGATCTGATTAACTTTTTTTATCAAACTTTTCACATCGGTTTTATTTGGAATAAAAGCTCAATTTAGGATTCTTGCATGCTGGGTTAAGATTTGGGCACTTTGAAATGATTCATGTCAGATTGATTTTGAATAAATGTTTTGCTTCAATTCGGGATTTTTGTACTGTGCTTTAATTATTTAACAAATTGGATAAATCAAACGCAGAATAATGCATACATGAAACACAATATCATATCATTAACTTACTCCAACAGTTTATCGTTCATTTTGATTGCCCTTTCACTACAATGAACCTCTCGATATAGCAAACAAAAGGATAGAACCCCAACAGGTTAGTTATAGCAAAGGTGTGCTGTAATTACTCAGTAAATACATGCATACTTACACATAATTACCATGTGATTATGTATAGTTACAAAGTACTTAATGTGCAAACCTTTTTGCATGATCTATGTAAATACACAATTGTATCAGAAAAGTACAGTAGCCCTGAAGTGCAAAGCAGAAACACAAAAAGAAAAACACGACAACATAAAGAAAAACACCATGACATTAGAAAAACACCATGACATTAGAAAAACACGATATTAAGAAAAACACAGCAATATTAAGGAAAACAATGACATTAAGGAAATCACAACAACATTAAGGAAAATGCATCAACATTAAGAAAAACACAACATTAAGGAAAACACAACGACATTAAGAAAACACAACGACATTAAGGAAAACAGAATGACATTAAGGAAAACAGAACAACATTAAGGAAAAGTTCTCTGTTGAAACCTTAATTAACCAGAAATTCATGGGGTTCTTTAAAAAAAAAAAACTTGTAATCAGCCATTGTTTTTGGTGCATTTCTAAAACCTATCATTGTTTAAAAACAAAAAAGTGTTACAGAAAATCGCAATTATATGCACTCTACTACACTTTAGTCACTGTCATGTGTGCACATGCGTTAAAGTCAAGTTATTCAGTAACACACAACATTTATTTAGTTTAGTTAAGGTTTATGCTAAAGTTAAATTATACTGAACAATAGACACTGGTACAGTACCATTCTCAAGACACAAAATCTCCAGAGTTAAAGGATAGTTGACTTTTTACAGCATTAAGCTTATTAGAAAAATTTGCATTCACCAAGTGGATATTTACATACTATTAGTGTTGACAAGCAATCAATATTGTGTGTCAAATTCAGAAATGCTAGGTTATCTAATTAGTCAGTGCTTAGTCAGAACTAGTGCTTCACTGTCTTTTTCTTGTTGCTGTCTGTCAGCAGTACATGGATGTGAATGCAGGGCACTGTGGACATATTAAATGCAGAAGGATTCAATCTGTTGGCTTCTGTCTGCTTGTGGAACAGCCATTGTTGTGTGATGCACGCCTTTACTGATTTAGACCCCTGCTGGTGAGTCAGCTCTACAAGCTCAATAATCACACCTTCAGTCAAGCCTTGCGCTTACGGAGTGAGTGATCACCGGTTCACGCCCAGCCTCCATCCTGTTACACAAGGAAGGCATATTGAAATCTATAAAATCTTGGATGATCCTGTCGAAACCTGGCAAACCATAATTGCATTACACGAGATACATTTTCCCAGGTCAGAAAGCAATGGTTATTAAAGTTGATTCAGCTCAGTCACAAGCAATGTGTCTGTCTACTTTCATTTGGCAGGTCTACTTTGAAAGAGGTATTGCTGATACCCTGTAGGTGTAATTCAGTTTCTGCCAGCCAAGCAGAGGTTCCTTGAGGCTGATTTCTTTGCCAGTTAGGAGCTGCTAGACCTCATTACTCAAGGATCAGCATAGTTCCTCTGTGCCATTGTCCTGAACACATCTGAAGCACAAATGTATCCTTCCAGTTCTTTAATTTATATCCAAAGCTTCAAGCATCCAAAACAGACAGTATGTTTCTCATAGTGTCAGTAGCCCTGTTTTTGCAATGCAATGTCTTACCTCCTAGCCAAATGAGCACTATGCGGTGCTGTAGATCAATTTCATGTTAAATGCAAGACTATTAAACTAAGGCTAACAGCCATTCTGAAATATCGTATTTTAACAGCATGAATCATTTGTAATATTGTTGTCAGTTTGTATCAAGTTTGTATACTGTACGTGTTCAACTTCAATATATGGTTAGTTCTTTGAAGAGGGGTTAGCCAGACACAATATTGTTAGCAGGATTTACAACTTGTGTTACCTTCAACTCCAGGGCTCAAATCTTAGATTTACCCTATAATTTTTTAGGGTTACCTTATTACCTATGTCTATTACTAAAATTTGAATTGTATATGGAATTAATAAGAAGTAAAGAACAAGAAATAATGCAGGGATTTCATATTAGCTACCCCAGGTCTTCTCACTGTAGCATTGTCCCTGTTCACAATGAACTTGCGTTAACTGTTCTTTTTTTTTAAATACATATTCATTTGTTATTATTAACTTAGCATGGAACTTAAAATAATGCAGAGAAACTAAAGGTGCAGATAAAATGAACCTGTTCAATGGGAAACACAAGTATAGAGAACACAGCAATTCTGCACCATACATATGTATGCAGAAACATTTCAATAATAAACAAACTCTCAGAAATAATACAACATTTACAACATACTTTTCCAGTGTTAAAATGTGTGATTAAAACTATTTAATTATGATTAAACAGTTTTGCTGAACAGTTTTCTTCTTGTACCCCGAATGCCAAAAATCATGTATTCCTGAATAAACATACTGGAACTGACCTCCTGCTAAACCCAGCATAAAACTATTCAAAACAAATGATTATGTGGTGTAATATTAGAATCCCACTCAGTTTGCTTCTTTGTAAACTATCCAGTCAATACTCCACTGTATCCAATGGCTTTTCACCCGTTTCCAATCTGTTATTCCTCGACTCGTATTGAACCTGTGATTGACAAAAGTAAGCATTGAAAAAATGAAATCAAAGACGCCTTTTAAAAAGCCAATTAGAGAACAATTGTTACAAAGCAAAGAGTGCTGCCCATATTGGCACTGTTTGTACATTTAATCAACAAACATCCGGTTCCTATAGGCATCTGCTGCAGAATAGTTTGATAAAGATTTTTATAATGAAGCGTGATACACTGCTGCTCCATCCAAGCCAGCCTTTTTTTTGTATTACTTCTCTCTGGTTTGTTTTATTTTAAGTTATTAGTTTTCAGTGTGTTTCAACAAATGTCACTGATTTTGAAACTTTTGTTAAAGATCAAAATATTTCCATTTTAGTTGGAAGTGCTAGTCTAAACTCTATCTTTGAATGCATTGAAATGAATCGAAAGAATGCAGTCTGCAAACATTTATACAACCTGTATAGTTGGTACCGGTGGTGCATTTTCCTGAAAATTACTGTAAATAGTTAATGTTTATAAGCATGGCACTAGGTGCAACTCATTTACTGGCTTGTTGCGGCATTTTTAGTTGTGTTTTTGCACCTTGCATGCTATTAAAAAAGAGAAGAAACATCAACAAAATCCAAGAGAAATATATCTTATCTAGTAAAAACATAACTGCACACAATGGACAGGGTCAAGGCACTGTAAAACAAACAATAGTTGAGCATTACTCTAAGGATGGCGTGTTAGACTGTGTTGTAGGCAGTTTAACATATAACTATGCAGCATAGGGGCATTTTATTGTTAGCTAACATTTTCAGGATTGTTTATACACTGTGAGGCATGGCATCTCAGACCTCAAAAATTTTAACTGAAAAGCCTCAGCTCCAAGAGTCAGCAGACCCAGTGGTCTGTATGATGGGAATGTCTTGCTGGAGTCAGGAGGGAGAGCTCTGGTTATGGTGGAGATACACTGACAGGCCAGCGATGCACGGGACTGACATGACCAAAAGAATTCCTGCCTTGGGGACTGCTTGGCACTGGCCTTGAAATTAAATATTTCATGCTTCAGCACTCTCTCACATAGGTACTTAAGGAAAGATAAGAGCAAGTGCCAATCTGAAGACAAACAAATTCTCATTGCTGTGGGGATCTTGGTTCAGTGGTGAGTAGGCAAGCGCGCACAGCTCTTATTAGAGAGGTAGGGGAAATTGCTCTTGTCAACACCGCCAGCAGTCCATTTAACCTTGTTCTTGCCTTGCAAGATCTTGCAGACAATGGGGTGTCACTCATGTTATTTATTTTTTCACTTTTTCTCTTTCATGATACTTTTTCAATCCCGTTAACAGCAGCATACAGAGTTCAGTGAAGGCAGTGGATGTCACTTTTTGCTTTGTCGAGAAGTTTCAAAGTTACGCAGCGCAAGAATACTGTGCATGCAATACCTGACACTTGAAAGGAAGAGAGTAGAAAGCAATATGTCGCCCAATATGCTGAATTTTTATAGGAATCTTCTAGAGAACAAAATCAATACTGTGATAAATAGCAATGTTGCCAAGGTCATCAGTTTAATCCTTGGTTTAGTTTTTTATTGCGATTTTGTTTTTGCCCAAACGACGAAATGTAAAATACTTGTAATATTCAGTGTTTATATATATATATATATATATATATATATATATATATATATATATATATATATATAAACGCGTAATGTCGCAATGTCCTAGTGAGGATCACAGCTTATGAGAAATGGTGCAAACATGTATCTAAACGTACAATATGAAAACTGTATGTTTACTGCTAAAATTCCCTTGTCGTCTCATGTCGACAGCTGTATGAACATACTGGAGGCATGAACAGATATGCATGTTTTTTTGGCACACTATAAGGTGAAAAAAAGAATTAAAAAGCAACACTCATCATTCCTTCAAAGCTCAGCTGAAAAGAGGATTTGCAATTTATAGCCACGTTTGTTGTAATGCATTCAAATTGATGGCTGCTTTCAACATTTTTATATTTGAAGTAAACTACCAGGCATAATTAAAAATTTGAAAGGATAATCCACTTGATTAAAATATATCACCGTCATCGTATAGTGCACTCAAAATATATATATATAATATATATATATATATATATATATATATATATATATATATATATATATATATATATATATATATATATATATATATATATATATGGATAAAACATTACAAATACCAACATCTTTTTTTTGATTATGTAAAACCTCGTATTTAAATATGACAGTTTTCTTTACTAAAGTTTATGGTTGTGTCCAATATGTACTGATAATGGTGCACAGAAGTAAAAACAGGTGCATATATATATATATATATATATATATATATATATATATATATATATATAGATATATATATATATATAGCAAGAAAAGATATATATATATTTTACATATTATTTAAGCTTCTTAAATGCATTTCTGTTTCGGCTGTATGCACAGTAATTTGGGCTAATAAGAGACACTGGGGATAGCTACGAGATCATCTTCCTCACCGAAGCCCTGCCTAGATCAGGAGACTTCAGGAGTGTTTAGTTGTCTTGCTGGTTGAAGAGAATGAAACACACCATATATTAAAGAGTTCAGCCCTGCGACTCTTAGAAACTGCTGTAAGAAAAGAACGGGAAAATAAACCGAATGTATTGAATTGACATTTCTCTTGTTATTATTTTCCTCTCCACGATACACTGGTATGTGTCCTTACCTAGTCTAACACTGATCTGATCTGCAAGCTCAACAGCTTTCAATTTAAAGTTGTAGGACTTCTTCGCCATCCTGATCAAGTTGTATCTGCATACATAAACTTCAATGTACACCTCCCTCAAATACTGTAAACAAATTTAAAAAAAATAAAAAAATAGCGCCTTTCTAAAACCATAGTACTTCTAATTACCGCCGCCATTGAATAAGCGCCGCAGCTGATTTTTACATTATCAACCCGCGACTCCTTACGATTTCCCCCGGCTGTGTTTTTGAAGTTGCCCAATTCCGCGGGAAAACCGCGGACCTGGCGACTCTGCCTACATCCCTCCATAATTGTTGTGCTCCAACAAGCCTACTCACCATTCCTCAGCTCTAGCAACGCCACACCCCAAACAGAGGCCTGGCAGCTCTCAGGCCTTTTTTTTTTGGTGGAACAGAAAAAACTAAATTTTATAGTTAATCTATGTAACATACACCAAATCTAATGTCATTTGTAATTTGATAACCCTTAACTTTTATATGAAGTAAAACAATGAAAAAAGTTTAAAGGCAACAAACCCTGAGATTAAAAATCACCTTTGAAAGTCATGTAAAAGCACACATGCCATCACAGATTTTTGGAACAACTGTGATTCGTGGCAAGCCATATAATTTTCCAGGTGCATACTGTGGCAAAAATAATAGTGCTTGTGGGCTTTTATTAAGATGGTAATGACTTCAAAATACTTTCAATAAATTATGAAAAAACAATAAGTTACTGTGGAAATTATAAAATTAGAATTTTATACAGCTGTAAAAATATTGCCTAGCACTAAATGTAGAAGATAATTACTACAGGGTGAAGTTCATTTTGATACTAGAGAGGAAAATGGGCTGTGCTTTAAGATCCAGGCAATACAGTGCAGTCATGATAATACCATTATTATCATTATCATGATTATAAGCATTTTCATACCTTTTGTTAGAACAGCAACATTATGGCTGGTCCCCCTTTTCTTCTGTTAAAGATATTTTAAGTTTTTTTTATGCACTCATTTTGAAACTTTTGCAATTGTGTCATGTGACCTACAGCACAGGACGTGACTAGTGTTTTAATTCACTGGTCCTCTGAGAGGTGCAGCTCATATTGCTGACAAGGGTATGTTTTGTATAAGTAAGGTAGCAGTAAAAATGCACGGAACCCTTTATTAAAGTAACCATAGAAACAGGAGAGGGTGGACAGCGGGCAGGACCAGGTTTTTGAGCCTCAGACCTTATCCCTGGGGATTATGGATTAGTTAGATGGTTAAAACACAAAAGCCATTGTTGAAGAGCATTTTTGTCATTTTATTTATTATAAAAACTTCAGAACTTGCCTTCCTAAAGTAGCTCAGGATTTATTTTTTTCCTTGAGTAGTTTAATCTTTATGAACTGTTTTCCTCTTTCAGCTTACTGATAATTGGCTGAACTGCAGTCAAGTGGCATGTAAAAGCTATCTCTTCTGTAATTGTAATCCTGGGTTTGTATGAGACTCTGAAACAGATTATATAAAAAGTTTAATCTTTTTCTTCTATTATTGTAAGAGACCAAAACTCTTGAAGTCGGTGACCATGTAAATTTGTTAACTCGTGGTGCAGTGTGGGACTGGTAATCTTTCATCCTTTAACCACACAGATCTTGATTATTTCAATTGTTTGTCTGAAGTTTTCATTTTTGAAAGCACTGATTTGATATAGTGACCTATAAAATATATATTTATATATATTTTAAAAAGGAATGCACTTCATAGACATCCTCTACTTTGCAATCTGCCATGAAAATACAGTTTTTTCTTTCAGGAAAAACTTTTTTACACTCAGTCCAAAGTACAGATTCCAGACCCACTGTGGTCAATGATGTTTTTTTTGGTACGGATGAGTTAATTACTTCCCTAGTTAATCTGTGACAAGTGATTGAAAACAGAGTGAAGCTGTAAGGATTTTCCAATATTAAATTCTTATTTCAGTGAAAAAAGTGCATATCTGGGCAATTGAATGCAAAATCTAAGGGGTCACAGTGGGTAAAGTGCAAAATGCTGACTGAGGGGAGTTCAAAAGAAGGTCTTCCAAGGCAGGGCTATTGACACTTGAGTCTGGGGGCTTCATGAGATTGAAAGATTTGGCCTTTGTATAGAGAAGTAAAGAAAAATGTTTTTGTGGTTTTTGTGACTCCAAACGAGTCTACACGAGTTAAATCCCAGCAGCTGCATTCTACTTCATAATTTAAGCACTTGATTGTTGCCTGTCTATTGAGTAGGATCCCTAAAGGGTCTCTGGGTTTTTGCAGCATAATTCATGTTGATGTATGTTTATTATTGAAATTAAAGTTTGTATTTGTTTTTATTTTATTGTAGGCAAATTATCTGAGAGGAAATAAAATGTTGCGTAGATATAAAAGTAGCACAAAAAAACATAGCTGCAGGAAAGCGCAATTAAACTAATGTTACGAGAAGTTTAAATATTGTTGTTTTATTCCTCTTTGAAATGTTTTGTGCCTTTGCCCTTGCTTCGAAATAGTGGACCATACAGAATTGACATCATTGAATAGATCTGCATGCAAATTGACTTTTTTGTTGTTGTTCTACAAAACATTCATACATAAACATTTTTTTCTTTAAAAATGCATGTTAATTTATAAAAATATATATGATAATAAATATGAATCGGCCCAGCTTTTCTGTTTTACTGTCTCATTCTGCCTGCTATCTCTCATCTTGCAGGCACTGACCTATGCTGAGTCGATCTGAACAGCAGTAGATCAGTCCAACTCTGTGTATGTCCTGCTGCTGAAATACACAACCCTGAGGTTGCATTGACCCTGAATTCAACCGAGACCAAAGTTCTAAGAGGTGAGAGGTCCAAGACAATGTCTTATCCTATCCCATCACCTAATCCCCTCATGCAAAACACTTTCTATAAATATTTACGTTTGCTTCAACCACTGTGTTTTACATCCTCTATCACAAACAAACTGAGAGCATGGACTTCACTGATGATGGAAAATTAGGTGACAGAGCTGAAGATGTACGTATTAAAAAGATTAATGAGTAGGACAGTGCAATAGTGGTAAATTTGCAAAAGAATGGCTATAAAACAAATATCACAACATGTCCTAAATAAAAACGAAACTGTTAGAAGAAAGCAGAGATACATATTTGGATTGCAGTACACAGTATATGATGTGTACCATTTTTAATGCCTGTAGATTACGGTTAGTAAATAGCTGGCTTACATTTTAAGAAGCATGCAGTCCTACCAAGAAAGACACTGCTTACAAAACAGTTCAAACCCAGCTTCCCTTAAACACAAACTATTACTGAGGTCGCAAATTTATCTAGCTTCCAAAAATAACAAAAAAAACATGACTGTAGTGTTCAGCAGTTTATCACAAGCAGACTGATATGGTCTCGTCTCCTATTTTTTAATACATTATTTTAGCTGAGCGCTGCTTAAATTCATTTCATTTACTGGCTAATTTAATGGCTGCAAAGTATCTGTGCTGTAAATCATTGGCATGTGCAGCCCAATCGTTTATCTTACCAGTACTGTCTACTGATTTACGAAAATCATTATTTAGATTATCACCTCTGTTAACTATCTGGCGCTGAAACAGCAATGGAAAATTGCAGGCATGGTTGCAGCAACAAACTGGTTCTCAGTCACTTGTTAAGCAAACGCTAATCCAAATGTCAATATATGATATGTTGATAAATTAAACAAAACAAACAAAATGTCTTAATAATAGGCTTACGTCATTTGTGGCTGATTATGCTGTAAACCCAGAACAACCCAGCACTGATTAAGTGGCAATGCAGCTGGGATTAGCCTGGATCCACTTTCACTGCAATAAATGTCTTTTTTGTTCTTGAGTGGCTAAAGATGAGGCTATAGTGGGCAGAAAAAAGCCTCCCACACTGTATTTGGGTATGTGTAAGAATAGAATCCCTGCACTTGTTTCCCTACTTGGTTTAGCCAATTATTTCCCATGCTAAAGCTGACAATGTTAATTCCGTCTCCACTCTATGAATAGCATAGCTGTTGTTTAGAAAATGTATTTCCGTCCTGCTGGGAGACCGAACAGCAATTTTGCAACATGATAGTGACTTTAAAGTAAGGTTTGCTTTAAGGTTTAGGGTGAAATTGTGATGTATTTTCTGGAATGAATCGACAACATGCTGCCACACAGGTAAAAAACAGAAAGATGAACCTTGCCAGGGATGCAAGAAACACACATGGATTTGGCCAGGCACTTGCGTAACAAAATAATAATGTAAAGATTGGCTTGAAAGCCTGCCTGATTCTTTTCATTGAAAGTCTCTTGCATGTCTTGACTAACTCCTCGTTTGATACAAGTAAAAGGATGGACTCCATCCAAACATAAACTTAGTATTTATACCAGCATGGGTCCTATCCTGAAAGAGTTCCTTATTGATCGCAATGGCCACATTCACTGCGGGGATGGTTTGTGTTTGCCTGCAGTTCAGGCTTTACAGCTGCACTGTGGCTATGCATTCTGAGCACTCTTTCTATGACCCAGGTCAATGGCAATTCAACTCACTTGGACTGCAGTCATTCTGCATCGACATGGGGGGCCGACCGTCATCTTGGTTACAGTACAAACGATCTCAACATGCAGTTGTTATGGTTTGGCAGTTTGATGCTTAAAGCTGCACTGCCCCCACAGTCAACTGTTTCAGAATACTGTTTTGCTTCACTGAATATTTAGCTGGAATCACCTAATTACAATCTTATTAAGATGTAATCTTCTTAAAATCTGTTTTTGAAACAGTACGGAACACTAATTGATGGTTTCATAGACCCAGATTAGCACTAATCTTGGACCAGCTGTTGTTGGTGTCATCGCCAAGCAACCATGGAAAGGGGCCTGTATACTATCAAATATATGGATGAGCCATAGTCATATTAAAGTACAACAATGGCAGCACCTAATTTAGCATTGTCAGGCTACAGTTCACTTCAAAACACACAGAAATAGTGTGACATGTCCACTGGTCCCTTCGCAGTGAAACAAATGCTATAATAGGAGTTGTTTTCCAAGATAAGGACATAGCATGTGGATTTTTTTCTTTTTTTGGCAATCAACTTTGTTTGAAACTGAGCATGACAGCAAAAGCAAAGAAAACCTGAAATTAATTACAATCCATCTTTAATGACAGCATTAAGTCAGAGAAATGAACATAAAAGAAGAAGGAGAAGAAGAATGTATGTAAACCTGTCATGCCTCAAGGAGAAATGAAGCTGGGATGTGTGCACTTGTGATAATATCTTAAGGATTATCATTCAGAAGATTTCCTCAATTGTGGTTTCCAGTGTTATTGCAACAGCTATTAGTTTGCTCACCACCGGCTCCACTATTCATGGGGGTACAACGTGTTTAACTTCCTAACATAACACAGCGCTTCATTTTAACTAAAAGTATATTGAATGAAGCTATTGACATCATTTAATTCATTTACAGAAGCACCACATATCTGTTGTGTGGTATACAGTAAAAGAGCTATGATGGCAGTGCATGAAGAGTTATTAAACTTGTTAGTTTATTACTACTACTACTTACTACTAAGTTTGGTAGGTGTTCAACCTTAGCTGATCTCTCCAGGAGGTAGAACTGAACTGAGTGTGGTTCCCTGAAGAAACAAGATATTAAACAGAGGAAGCATTCTTTTTGAAGTAGGGTTCTGCCTCTCCTGTGCTTTTCAATTGATCTTCAAGGGCAATGCCATGATTCAGCATTAAGGGCCCATGTATGGTTTCAAAGGGCCAGTGCAATGGCATGAGCCATTGTGGCACCACTGTGGTAAGCGCTTATTATTTTTTTTTATTACCATGGTAAAAAGTAAGAAATAATGCATACTTTTATTCCATTGCAGTAGCATGGTACTATATCCTATCAAGGCTAGTGTGCTGGTCCAAATGCATTGCATCATTGTTTGTAATGTTGTGAGCCACTGCTATTACAAAAGTTTCCTAATGGCATATATTTCAATTGGAATGGGGTGGGATTGAAGCATTTTACCGGATAGCAAGTCTCTGTGACCAAGTTAAGATTCAAACCCATGTTGAGATTTAAACCCACAATGCTGTAGGTTATTGGAGTTATTTATCTATAACAGATGTGTCTTTAAAAACCATTGAAAAGAAGACAAGCATAAAGCAATCTACAATGGTTTAATTATTATTATAAGTGTCCTGATTATTTTAACAAGCTGAATAATATCCAGTAAATTATTGCACCCATTCTGATATTTCTCTTCTTCAGGTAAGCAAGGCAAGGATCAGCCAGGAACCACAGGCTAGTTCATTAGTTCCACGTTGGTAGGTTGAAATGTAATGTTAAGCACAATTTAAATGAGATCCCTGACATCTTATGACATGTAGTACCAGATAATCCACGTCATGAGTCAATTTGCTTGTAGGGGGATTTTCTGAATATGGTTCATCGTGAACTTTTTACATCTTAGCCAGTACCTTATGCATAGCCATTTTAATTTATTAAGAACCTCAGTGAGAAGAGTCCATGTGATTCTCTAGGTCAAGTTGGATCGTGGGTATTGTAAAAGAACAATTAACCCTTTCGAACAGTATCTTCGTGGTTGACAGACAATGCTATGCTTCATGCAAACACTGCATGTAAGATGTAAGGAATTTTAACACTCCCACCAGCACACATGTGGATCTCCAGCCTAATTCATTCCTCTAGGAGTGTGGGAGTAGCACACCAGCCCCCCCCACCCCATTATCTTTCTAGTTAATACTGAGGTCATAACCTGTGGATGACCTTTAGACGGCATAGTGCTTAACTGGTTTTGCTCTTCTCTTTGGTTAAAAATAAATAAAATAAAAGTAAATTGCAATATTTATTTCTGAATGCCATCCTTATATGGGAAGCGACATACGATTGTTTTTGTATCTCCCCCAGGTATAACCAAACAGAACAGCAATGTGTTAAAGAAGAATAGGAATCTATTAAGGGGGGGGGGGGGAGGTAACATCATAGCTTTCATGCAACCTTTTAAAATAACAAATCCTCTGCATGCTATAGAGCAGCGTTTCTTCACTCTGTATTTTAAGATTAAAGTCTAAAATAAAAAGTTCCCTGAGGACTCTAGCCTTCGCAGAAAGAAGCTGTTGTGATTTATGTGTCTACAGGGAGAATCGCTTATACTCTGGTTTTAGGAATTCAGTTCACATAAAAATAGGTCCTTTTTTTAAGGCAGTAGGAGTAGGCAAACCTTCACATGCTCCCTCTGAATCAGGGCCATTCCACTCCAGGTTGAAGAGGCAAAATTAGATAATTAACTATTTTGGGGTCTGGATGGAGGTTTAATTGGTTCAATTAAATAATTTAGAACAGCGTTGGAACAAAGACCTGGAGTGGAAGTTCCAACTTCGGTCACCTCTTCTGCTGTATTGTAGTTTAGTATTCAAACCCACCAGGTCAGTTAACCTACCCCAGGAGCGGCCAGTCACTGTCCTGAAGATCCATTCCACTCCTGGTGTTTGCTCCAGCCCATCTCTAAATAGTTTAATTGAACCAATTAAGCCTCCATCCAGACCCACAAGTAGTTCATTATGTCATTTTACCTGTTAAACCTGGTGTGGAATGGCCCTTCAGGTCTGTGATTGGACAACCCTGCTTCAGCCTAACATCAAATCTAAAAAGGTTAAAGGGGTAACACCAATGCTGCTTCTTGTTCTTACCTCTCAAAAGATATTACTGTACTTCTATTCTATGTAGCAATTTTAATAAATCGCTCCATAATTTACCCCTGTGAGAAAACCCGTGCTGGATTAAATTACAGCTAAAGAGCACCGGTATGTATATCTGCCAGTCTGTATATTATTAAAGAGCCCCAGTCTCCTCGGAAAGACTTCAGTAGTACCCTCATAACAAGAAGCAATATAGTCATTTACCTGCTGGTTAATAATATTTCACATACAGTAGGTTGAAGCAGCACCTTACTGTAGTAAGGGTTAGTGATTTGCCCCCTGCGGCTTGTTAAATTGTGTTAAAATGTTAGTGACAGGATTGAAACCAACCTAGCATGCAGTTTCTGTTCAACAATGCTGGTCACATAAGGGGACTAATGAAATATTAATATCTACCGATCTGCTATTTATATGTGCTCACAAGTGTAAGTAAAAATATAGATAAACTATTTTTTTTTTTTAAGGTATATTATCATGTACAAAATTATTTTTAGGGGCTGTAAGACATTCCTGAGAATTAACAAGTTACCAGTAAGTATTTTTAATTATATGAAATTGTGTTGTACTCTGCAGCAGATTTAGGTCATTTTAAAATATTTTATCTACTAGAACAAAAGACAAACATTGAACTGATTTCATCCTGTATTTCTATTACAGTTGTCCAGCGTTATACCGTCCTCCGTTATAACGCCACCCTCACATACCACCAGCTATTCTCTCTTCACAAATGTCACCAATATAAAAACAGTGCTATTTGTACTCATTATGTCGCCATCTCGCTGTCCGCCACCCGCCAACTTCCCAAGACAAGCAAACGTAAATATAAGCATTGTAGTTTCGCTCATTGTAGCACCAGTGAAATAATCATGACGAATTAAATCAAGTTATGCAGTTAACCTTCGCTTTCCTAATTCGTTGTTAACTGAACGTTTATACCAATGTCATCAACGCTCCCACTCCCAAAGCAAAACAGAAAGTACAAAATGGCGAGTCGACCCCACATTTAACACCAGAGCAAAAGAAACAAATCTGCATGCATGCATCTGAAAATAAGAAAGCAAGTCAGCAAGACATCACAAATGTTTTCTCGCCTAAGTGAGGCATATACTGTTAGTCCGTGTCTTTGGACTGTTTAACCAGTTCACAGCTTGAGGCAATAGGCATTTAAGTAGTCATTACATGCCTATTGGTTATATTTCTATTTCTATTATTACAACAAGGCTACAACCAGGCACTTATCCCAGTTTGTATTTGGTTAGACCATTCTTGTTTGGATGCTTTGAATCAGAACTCCAAATAGAGGCATTTGTCAGTAAAACTTTTGTCTTTACTGTGTATTTACATAGTAGTTTCTTAGTAACTACCTGTGTACTTACACATAATTACAATGTTATCATGCAGTTATGATGTACTTAATGTGTAAATCTTTTTACACGATATAACCGTAACCCTAACCCTTTTCTGATACAATTGTGTCCTTACAAATATCATGCCTAAACATGTTTCCTCTTTTCCAACAAATTCTGCTTTGAAATGACCTTTGTGAAATGTTTTATAAAAAAAAAAAAACAAACAAACACACACCTGTTTAATATTTTGTAATATTTCATTCTCTGTGATAGGAAGAACAGAGAGGGCATGCAGTATAGAATAGCTACAAGGGATATTTTGAAATATGGTGGAATGCTAATAATGCAATGAAAAATGTCCTAAAAACACATAGCTCAGAGAACACATAAAATGTGCACAGTATAGATCGTACATACTGTATCTCACAGACCAAATTTGTTATTTGACTAATACAAAGAGAAACAAAAAGCCTATGGAACAAAAAACATATTAATATTTTAAACCATCAATCATGGAAATAAATATATAGTCTTAGGTCACCAGAGTAGAAAATCATACCATATGGTACACTTAAATTTAATATGATACAGCTTTCAAAAACTGTTCATTGAAATGGCAAAGGCCGTTTGTCAAGGTTTATACCATTTTTAGGGGATATATAATATCTTAAAATTGGAAGAATTAGAATTCTAAAGATGCTAAAGGAAAGGTAATGTGGTTATTTCAGGTTCTACTGCAGCATGCACCGTTTAAAGGACTGTATCAATTTGCAGATCTGGTGCCATACTAAATAAGACAGCAATATTAGTGTTCTTAGATGAGTTTACAGCAATTGAATAATAAATACATAATAAGTACAAATATTTTGTTGAGTGGAAGACCTGTAATGAAATTTTGTATATTGTAAACCTACAAAAGACAATATGCCTTTTTGATACATATTCCTGTTATAAACACACCTCCACTGATAAATGCAATAAACTGTGCAATGATAGACAACATTAGCAATATTTACCTGTTAATGGGTAAAGTTTGAACACTAACCCCCTTTCATACCCCCAATCAGATTTATTTTTACACAATATGGATGAAATTTCAGTGATACAAGATCTTCCCCTGTCAGTTTAGCATGGATCTTGGACAGTTACACCACTGGACAACAGCCAATAAACATATTTGAAGCAGGTCCATTCAATAAGCATATAGAACAGAATTCCACACATTTTTAAGGATGTTTATTTTGCTGGCGATTGTCCCAAAAGAAAAACTGACAAATTAATATTGAAAAATGTAAACCCAGTAATGAATGCTTTTGACTGTCCTGGGTTGATAAAGCACATCATGAGAGACTGTGGCCTTTTATTACTTCAGCAATTATTCTAGTAAAAATACTGCAATCATTTTAGTGCTGTGCTTTTATTTATGGCATACTGTGCCCATAAATTCCTTGTGATCACCAAAATACTTGTATCCATTCTTAGGTCTCTTTTTAAACTGAATTCTTACAAGGATCGCAATGTTTTGCAATAACAGCTTAACACCTGGTTTCACAGACTCTGATTAGCAGTAATCTTGGACTACCTAATGTTACTTGCGTAATTTTGATCAACAGTACCTAAAGATGTGTAATATTATAAAAGGTCATTCATCATAGGAAAATAATTATATTATTATAGAACACAGGATCTATTGAATTGATCCAGAAGGGTGTGTATCTCAATACTAAATAGTTATTAAAGAGACAAAGCCTATACAACTCAAAACATTCAACAGTTCATATTACTTTTTTTTGTTTATATCTGTCTGTATAATAATAATAATAATAATAATAATAATAATAATAATAATAATAATAATAATAATAATAATAATACAAAATTACATTACAAAAATAAAAAAAATGAAAACCTCATGAACATGCTTGCTAACTGAAATCAAAGAATTACCATGGCCAGATAAACATGTTCTTTTTTTCAAATGTGGATGAATCACCCTCTCTATGCCTTAATGACCAACTTCTGTGCCGGCTGTTCACAATTTTTTTGTTTAAAAACTAAAACTGAAGTATTCCATAAATTAAAAACACGTTGAGAAAATAAAGGCGAGGAGGGTATGTTTCATTGGGAAACAGCTGTCTTTATTACAGTGTTATCTTGGGCATGTCTGAGAGTTCAAGGTCGATAGACCAGTCACTACAAGTTATACATGATCACATCACACCTCATTGTGCATTGTTTAGGCACCTTATTATGTCTTTGAGGCAGGTCTTGTTCTTGCCTAAGTCGCTGGAAGATCTCCAAAGATCTTCTAAGGCATCCATTCCAAATACAATTTAAAAAAAAATAAATAAAGGTGGGTCAAAAGTCATGCAAGTGGACGGATTAAAACTTTGCTTTTGTGAGCTGTCAGCGCAGTGCAGCTGAACTTGGTGATTTATCAGAAACACTTAAGACCCTTCCTCTAATATAGTAGTGATGGGTCATTCACAGAGTTTTATCATGAATGCTTAAACACTGTTGCCTTATAGTGACAGCTGTGAGATACTTTTGAAGAGGTGCATGGGGTTTTGAATTGATTTGAGGTGCAGTTGTGATATTGCGCAAATGTATTTGCCTCAAGGGACAACAACCCCTCTGAGATCTGTGTTTGACTAACTGAACTGCATTCACTTCAGTATTCTGCCAACCAAACTTGTTCTTTTCAAAAGTCTTAAAAGCATACTTCCGGTACATATTAGTATTCTAGTGCATTAGAGTATTGTGGGCACTACTGCTTAGGAGGTTATATGCTGCTTTTTGTCTTTTAAAACTGAAGAAATTTTAAATTTACAAGTTCAAAACCCTCCGCAGGGCACACAATTAGATTTGCCCTCTCTGTTTTCTAGTTATGGGTGAATGGGCTCTTATAGTGGGACGTCATCGGTGTGCAATGTCTTAGAGCAGAGGTCTCCAACCCTGGTCCTGGAAAGCCCCAATCCTGCAGGTCTTTACATCATCAATGGCTGAAAGTCTAAAACACATGTTAATCTTGACTAATTAAGACAATAATTGGTTCAATTAAATAACTGAGAGCTCTGATGAAATGAAAACCAAAAGACCCTGTAGCTCTCCAGGACCAGGGCTGGAGACCCCTGTGTTAGAGGCTATAGGATGAGCCTGGGTACCAGGCGTTGCATCCTTGAGACCTCCTCACTAGTTATATGATGTACAGGTTGAAATCAAGGCTACCACTGTGCCTGTATTAAGACTAGTGTGTGATGTTACATCTTCATAATCAGTGATTATGATTTAACATCCACAGCATTACTTGTGCCCCGATACTTGCTGCAGTGCAGTGCTCAGATTCAGGTAAAGTATTGTAGCATGCAAGGGGGGGAAGGCAGCAGCATAGCTGGTAGGTAACGTAATCACATATAAAGACATAAGCCTGATATATGCTCTTTTGTACAGCGGTATCGGCGCTATGCTTTAGTGCGAAAGGTCCCGGGTTCGCACCCGCCCTCCGCCTGTGTGTGGATTGCCTCGCCCTGTGTGAGGCAACTGCCTGTGGGAATTGAGATTAGTACAGTATGCTGCCACTATATCTGGTTGCTCTGTGTGTGTTTGTTTATTTGTTATGCACATTGGTTGGTACTGCAGCCAAGAGCAGGAACAAAATAAAAACCCACTTGTACATAGCAAGAAAAGACCTATGCAACTGGTAAGATCACTTTAAAACTGGGAACAACTCCTGATGTAGTCCAGCACAGCACATAAGTCTCATGATGCCACCAGCCACTAAAATCGCATTTCAGGTCAATATCACAATAACCTCTATATGTACCTCCACTGTTTGTTTTCAAACACACTTTCCCTTAACAAAGGTGTGTTAAACATACCGAAACATTGGAAGTTGGGTCTTTTGAGTAAAAACTTAAATAGCCAAGCACAGTTCTCCGAAGGGTTGTTGCCCCTTGAGGCAAATACATTTGTGAAATCTATACACACACACACACACACACACATTTTGTATGTAATGCAGTATCCGACAATAGTCCTAGCCAACTTGCTTTATTGAATAAAACATGCAGGGCTTGAGTTATCCGTCAGACAGTGTGATGGAAGCCAGATGCGCGGAGAAAGCAGCAGTCATTTCCCAGATCCTCAGGGTGCCATTGGACTCGGGCTGAGTGTTAACCAGTGGAGTGCTGACATGCATCTTACAGCAAATAATCACTCACAAGGGCAGTTCAAAGGGCTGTACCCTGGGGCAAATAATAAAGCAGAATCAATGGAACTTGAACTAATATTGTACACTGCCCCAAGGGGATATGAAAATACAATTTCTGATCTTGGAAAATTGACAGTTTACTTGAAATAAGGTAATAACAGATTGATAATAGTCTTATTACAAATGCAAAACAGCAGGTACCCCATTAAATGCATTTCTGCAGTGGTGACAGATACCACATTGCTGAAACATTGGTTTATCTGAACTTCAGAATGGGGACAAATCATCTCCAAACTGTGATCATAGACACCAAGCATCCTATAAATCGGATTGCTTTTGGGTATAATCCAACCAACTGCTGATTTTATACAAATGTATCCCTTTTCCATTTCTATTAGGTACTGATTGTCCAGTCACCCTGCTGTGATGAACCAACAGGTTAATGCAGTCCAAAATTACAAGGAGACCCTGTATGTGTGTGCACTGGTTAGTCTTTTGTTGTGTTTTTGTGGGTGTATGCGAGCTGCGTTCAGTTTTCTGTATATGTATGTAACATTGTGCTGTTCCTTTTTATTGAGATAGGAGAACAAAGCAGCATTTTTTTATTTTTTTAAAGATCTTGTAGGGGGAGTACTAAGAATTAAAAGTTAAGAGATTCTAGGCTTGGACCCCAGTTGTAAAAGATGCTTTGATTTGAAACCAAGCTTTACCTCCATGAAGTTCAGGCCTTCTTGTGAATTAGATCAGGATAAGACCCCATTGGAAACATGATGTTACAACTCAGCTAGGCTCTGACTAAATCCTAAATAAATAACTTCAATGTAGACACATGTAACTACAAAGCACTGAAATTCTTGAGTTACATCTGAAATAATATGCTCTTTGGTTTTACATATATGATTCTCTTGACTCAACATACAGCGTTCCTGCCCACAAAGTACTACAAGTATGATAGTGTGCTGGAAACTAGACTGCATGATGCTGCTAGACCAGGTCAGTCTTTGCACCAAGTGCTTATTTCTTGTTAAAAGAAAAAAAAGGTTTTATACTTGTCAAAACAATAATAATACAAAAATGTATGGCTTACCAACGAATAATTGAATTCCGCATGACATTGTTTTATAGTGCATTGCAAGCTTTTCGGTTCTTTTAAATGTACAGTGGCTTGCGAAAGTATTGACCCCCCTTGGCATTTTTCCTATTTTGTTGCAAAACTGCTCCAGCTCCTTAAAGTTGGATGGGTTCCGCTGGTGTACAGCAATCTTTAAGTCATACCACAGATTCTCAATTGGATTGAGGTCTGGGTTTTGACTAGGCCATTCCAAGACATTTAAATGTTTCCCCTTAAACCACTCGAGTGTTGCTTTTGCAGTATGCTTAGGGTCATTGTCCTGCTGGAAGGTGAACCTCTGTCCCAGTCTCAAATCTCTGGAAGACTGAAACAGGTTTCCCTCAAAAATTTCCCTGTATTTAGCGCCATCCATCATTCCTTCAATTCTGACCAGTTTCTGTCCCTGCCGATGAAAAACATCCCCACAGCATGATGCTGCCACCACCATGCTTCACTGTGGGGATGGTGTTCTCTGGGTGATGAGAGGTGTTGGGTTTGCACCAGACATAGCGTTTTCCTTGATGGCCAAAAAGCTCAATTTTAGTCTCATCTGACCAGAGTACTTTCTTCCATATGTTTGGGGAGTCTCCCACTTGCCTTTTGGCAAACACCAAACGTGTTTGTTTATTTTTTTCTTTAAGCAGTGGCTTTTTTCTGGCCACTCTTCCGTAAAGCCCAGCTCTGTGGACTGTACGACTTAAAGTGGTCCTATGGACAGATACTCCAATCTCCGCTGTGGAGCTTTGCAGCTCCTTCAGGGTTATCTTTGGTCTCTTTGTTGCCTCTCTGATTAATGCCCTCCTTGCCTGGTCCATGAGTTTTGGTGGGCGGCCCTCTCTTGCCAGGTTTGTTGTGGTGCCATATTCTTTCCATTTTTTAATAATGGCTTTAATGGTGCTCCGTGGGATGTTCAAAGTTTCTGATATTTTTTTATAACCCAACCCTGATCTGTACTTCTCCACAACTTTGTCCCTGACCTGTTTGGAGAGCTCCTTGGTCTTCATGGTGTCGCTTGCTTGGTGGTGCCCCTTGCTTAGTGGTGTTGCAGACTCTGGGGCCTTTCAGAACAGGTGTGTGTGTGTATATATATATATATATATATATATATATATATATATATATATATATATATATATATATATATATATATACTGAGATCATGTGACAGATCATGTGACACTTAGATTGCACACAGGTGGACTTTATTTAACTAAATTCTAAAAAATAAATAACGGAAAGGTGGTGCGTGCATATGTATTCACCCCCTTTGCTATTAAGCCTCTAAATAAGATCTGGTGCAACCAATTACCTTCTGAAGGTAATTGGTTGCACCAGATCTTATTTAGAGGTGTAATAGCAAAGGGAGTGAATACATATGCATGCACCACTTTTCCGTTATTTATTTTTTAGAATTTTTTGAAACAAGTTATTTTTTTCATTTCACTTCACCAATTTGGACTATTTTGTGTATGTCCATTACATGAAATAAAAATCCATTTTAATTCCAGGTTGTAAGGCAACAAAATAGGAAAAATGCCAAGGGGGGTGAATTCTTTCGCAAGCCACTGTAATCCAAAGGGAAAAGCTAATAATGCATTTAAGTATTTGTCAACACTGCTAAGGCAGCAGAACAGATCAAACTGATTGCTCAAGTGAAAGTAAGTCTGTGATGTTATAATTTGCTGGGGAAGCAGGCACACTGGTGCTTACTATAAATCACCAACAAGCTGGGAAATGGAGGGCACTTATGTTGTCATTCTGCGCCAGAGCAGGGGTATTAATCCTATTTTGTGCTTCGCGTAAATATGCATTGTGTATTCATCTATTAATATGCATTGTAAATATGCACTGTGTATTCATATATTAATATGCATTGTGTATTCATCTATTGATGTGCATTGTAAATATGCATTGTGTGTTCATCTGTTAACGTGCATGGTAAATATGCATTATGTATTCATCTATTCGGCGGCTGCAGCAGCTATAGAAGGTAATGTGATTCATTAGATGCAGAACAGCAGAGGAAGCAGAATGGGGTAATGAGCAGGTGAAGTAATTAATAGAGCAAATTTCACAAGTGTATAAATGAAATTTAAGTTGCAATTACTCAGAGACAGTCAATGCAGGATTGGGGTTTTCATTTTTGTATTGTTTAATGTGCTAACTGTTACAATCCACTTTTAGCAACCACAACAATATTAAAGGTGAAGCAGTCCCTTTTTATTTTGTCTTAGTGAGATGTTGCATAGTCAGCTGCTTACTTTGGACAAGTGTGTTACAGAGAGCTATCAGTAGATGTCTTTGTGGTCTTCTTTCTGCTAAGTTTGAGAGTTAATAATGCCTATGTGGTGCCTCCAATATTCCTGCTTTAAACCTCTAGCCAGTAACCTCTTAAGATGTATGTGCATAAAGCATCAGCATTCGTACAGACACACATAATGTGCATTGCTGTCCTGTCCATTTACTGATCTGCTTTATGAATATATCCCCTTGGGTTAAACCCAGCAATGGGGCTTTTTCTGTTAAAATATTTTGAATTAAAAAAAAAATTATAAAACACAAAATGAAACATTAGTCTTTACTTGAGAGAGGCCTAGGCCAAGGTTGGTGTCTCAGGTCTGGACTGAGGTGTATTTGTGGGGATTTCTGGGAAACACATGTTGGACAAGCTTTGCACTGCTGCATGCCTGACTCCTCGTTCTTTGCAAGATGTAAATAAACAAAATCTCTATACTGTTTACTCTTTGCACAAGGACTGCAGTACAGTGCCATGCTAATTGTATTGGTCAATAGCTAGCACAAAGGAATCTGTAGTATGTGTTTTAATCCTCTGAACTGTTGTGGTATTTTCAATACAGCCCCTTGATCACCTATTGTACAGCCTTTTAAATGATAGAAAATCACATTTCTGTTACATAATAACAAGAGTCTTACATAGAAAATAGAAAAAATAAACGTACAAGAATGTTCGCATTGAAGTATTTGGCAGCTAAAATATCTTTAAAAATAAAATTCTTCACATACTGTAGATATGTGACTTTTTTGTTGGACAGGAAGTTGCCTAAATTCCACAATCTACATAGATACTTACAATTCCAGCAGAGCCTAAAGGCAAGTTTATATTGCACTTGGGAGTTTAAAATGCATTGAAATGGAAAATAACCTCTTTAAAGAGTATGTGCATGTGTGTAAAAGGTGACAAGTTAATGTTGTTGTTGTCAATTTGGTGTTTTATAAGGTTAGGAACTACTTATTGCAAGTAGTGTCTTCATACAGTAAACATCAATCAAAAGGTAATATTGGCAGTGATTTCAGTTCTGCTGAGGTGTACCACAGTTGCACATAGGGATTTGATTTGTACATCTGTAACACTGTTAGGGAGGAGCTAGACCAGTGGTGCATGACTATTGCCCTTGAATTCCATTCCGGCATGGGTTTATTGACCCTTTTCATTAACTAACTTAGGACCAGATTAGAATAAAGACTTGGGCTGGAATGGACCTCAAGTGACAGAGTTGTGATCAACTAATTCAGACAGACAATAGAACCTAGCAATCTTCAAAACATATGCACAAAATAAAAAGGTAGTGTTGCATTTGTAAGTCCTATTTTCACTACATTCACAGATGGCAATCATAAACAAAATTGGGCACACAGGTTTATAAAAGGATCTGCTAACCTGCTATCTATGCAGTGGTACGTAAAGAGCTTTCATAAGAATGCATTTGTATTTGGTGTCTTGCTACATGAATGCAGCTCCCTGGGAAACTTTTACTTTTGAGTGTAACTTAAACTTCTAGCACTATAGAACGCTTATGCTGGTTTTGAGACCGGGGCATAAAGGTTGGTAGTACAAAAGCATTGCAGCTATGTTATGTTTCCCCCTTTGTGCAGTCCTAATCTCTCTTAACAAAAAATGGATTATAAAAAGAAAAGGAAGCTCCAACCCAGACATGACTCCCCCGTTCGAAGCCATACTGAGTAATGGACGATTTCATGGCTCATTTACAGAGGGAAACTATGCCAACAGAGATAGCGCTGTTTACTTGGTCCAGGCAGTCGTATTAACGATCACTGGCACAGTCTATAAAAACAAGGACAGCCTCATCTGCCATGGTCGTTAGTCTTTTGTTAACTGAACAGCAACCCTCAATGAGTCTAACACTGACAACTGTAAATTCTCCTGGCAATTTCAGTTTTTGAAAGTGAAGACTGTTGTGGGTGACATTATGCTGTTATCAAACTTTAAACTACCACCAGCATTGTTTCTGTAGTGGAAGCTTGTTTGGTTCAAAAGGATTTTAAGAGAAATGGATTACAACATGCTGCATTTGTTTGTTTATTTGTACATCAAAAGCAATAGGTTTTAATATTCTAGACTAAACTTGGTATAGACATGTGGCAATGTTGCCCGGCCCTGTGTGTATTTCAGTGTTATATGTTGCACGTTGTGTGTTAATGTTGGTGTATAGCCATTGGTACATGGGATATAAATGGGTCTGTGAGACATGAGTTGTTTAAAATGTATATTTGTATTTAGGCACAAGGATTGCACAGCACTTCACGTGCAGGTAAAATGTAATAATATGCGAGCACGGGTAATTGTACCACGACTTGAATGATTGATTATATCAATGGAGTCTTGGTACAGCTGCATAAAAGCAACATGTTTTCATGCACTCGAGGTTGTGTGTTAGGTGAGTGGAGAAGGGGATTGGAAACGGATGTAATAATCAAAACAATTATTAAAATATCAGCTCACCGTGTTTGTCTGTGTAGTCCATTTTGTTTGTCTATTTATTTTAGCGAAAGTGCCGTGTCCTGTGTTTTGTTTGTCTTTACAATCTTTTATTTTCTGTCTGTTCATTATTAAATGCTGAGCGACACCAATTGCTCATCTTCACCAAACTCCACCTCTCTGTTGTTTATTTGTTGGTTCCTGCTTCTGGTCTGACGTTACCCACTGCAGCCATTTTTGTGACATGTGGTGTAATCGTGGGATTACTAGCACCTCCTAGACGCAGACCAGAGCAGGAACCGCAGTTTTTGGGGGAAAAAAAAGAAAAAAAAAATTTGATTACAAAATAAAAAAATAAATAAATAAAATGGGATGGGATGGAAAGAGGATAAAGAGGTAAAGGGTAGGGAGGAGGAGTGTCACCAGATATCCACAGCGATATAACAAGCCATCACCGTGGTGCCTCCTCTGCGACCAAGACCATCTGTTTGCCAACTGTCCCTTCCACCACTATGAAGAGGAAGATGAACTGGCCCAAGAGAGGAAGGCGGGGAGAAGGAGAAGGGGGAGAGGAAAGCTGCAACAGCAAGAGGAGGTTGGGGATGACGGCTGGAAGGCCTTTTTCCGGTACCTTGCGGCGGAGTTGTGCCCCGGCTGTGGGGTATATGGGCACATGTTGGCCCTATGCCCCATGCAATATGCAGAGGGGGAACTAATGCTCAAGTGGGAGGAGCCCGTGCGTCCACCGCCCAGACGGGGGGACAACCGCCCACGGACGGGGGGGATCATGAGCCCGTCCGCAGCGCCCAGACGGGGGGACCATGAGCATCCAACGCCCAGATGGGGGGACCGTGGGAATCCACAGGTGGAGGTTGTCCACTCCTTCGTCCGAGAGGAAGCAGGCTTCTTAACAATATACATATTAAAGTTATTATATATCACTTTAATATGTATATTGCTGAGAATCTATGCTTTCTGTTGGGACTACTTTGATGTTTTCAACCTACATAGAACCTTATATATATATATATATATATATATATATATATATATATATATATATATATATATATATATATATATATATATATATATATATATAAAACTGCTGCATATCTGCTGAATAAGCAGTTGAGATAAATTGGATCATGCTTAAAGGACCAAAAAATGATAGCGTGCAGGAAGAGTTTGATCAATTTTTATATGTATTTATGCATCAATGACCATTGCGTGAAATTAGAAAAAGTGTTCATCTGCCACAGGGCAGTTAAATGTAAATGTGATATGAAGCTGATCCAGCATATACAGTAGCAGGTTCAGTTGTATGTTGGTCACCAAGTAAGAAGTGATCATGGTTCTCAAATTATAGTTAAACCATGAATTACTGAATTGTGAAAACTTATTCTTGAAGTCTCATTGATGTAATGATTACAAACCTGTGTGTATATACAGCATCTGTGTAATGGCACACATACTTCAGTTCATACCTCGTATAATTTAATGGTGTACAGGGCAAAAGTACGAAACCTGTAGAAAATATGCAGACCAATATGCATGAGTGGTGCTCTAGTTTCCATGTTATTTTAACGTGTGTTAGTAATTTAATTAAATATGAATAAACTTACTTAACTAAACTGGTAGAAACGGCTGCAAAATGGAATGATGCAATATCATGACATTCTCGTTGAGTAGCATTAGGTTTTTGAAACTGAATAACTGAGAGGGAGGATATCTTAACTGTTTTGGGACATGTAGTCGGTTTGGCACAGCTGAAATACTTCCAGGCATTCTGCTCCATGCAGTCTTCCGCAAGCTGAGTGATTGTGTCTTCCCTCAGTGTCACTTGCCTTCTGCTTTCAACCTTTCAAACAACTAAACCTTATTTTTATCTCAAGCATCAATAAGAAAACACGAATACATTGCTTAAGACAGATTGTATCTGACCTTGTTATCTCAGTACTATCTGTCATTAAAAGAGCAAAAAATGAGCAAAAAAAAAAAAAAAAACTAAAAACTAAATAACCACAAAACTTTTGGAGTTACTCTAATTCTTATTGCTGAAATTCTCAAATGTCTATGGGATTATCTTGTAACACTGTCTTGTGGTCTGAGTTTAAGAAGTTCCTTTGCACAGGGTCTGTTATTACTCACTACAGTCATGATTTAATGGTCATTCTTTTTTATCTCTTTGTTTTTCATCTGTTCTACTTTGCTTATAAAGAAATACCAAAATAGCAAACAAATAACAGAAATCATAACTGCACACAGTTATCAATAGTATCAAAACGTTTCCCACGTATAAATTTCTACATTAAGATCGACATGTTTATATATTATATATATTAGTATATATATATATATACTATATATATCTATATATATATATATATATATAGGATAACTTACGAAGGTTTCAGTTTGTTTAAATATTATGAAAAAAATACAATAGTATGGGCATTCGCCAGTGTTCACCTCTTAACTTGTTATTTTGTAATGTTTTTTGGAGCATAATAATAATAATAATAATATATTATTATTATTATTAATATTAATATTTCCTGTGCATTGTATAGGTGCATGTGTGTTCTTGCGCTTGAGTAATGTTGGCTAGCAAAGTACATTTGCATCACATTATGTGCAAATTGATTTGATCTTCCTTTGGTCAAGTGAGATTCTGGATGGCTATCATGATTTGTGGTATTTTTTAGAAAATGTCATGTGCAATGCACAGGGAACCCAATACTGTAATACATATTAGGGGCAGATTATGAATCTTGCATTGATTGGTTGGACATTATGTTTTAAAATATAGACATAAAAATATGTACTGTATAGATTAGCGCTAGCATTTTTTACATCGAAAATTTGAAAACTACTGTTTAGTATGTTGTCATTGTGTCAATTCATTATAGAAAGCTATGGAAAAAGTTCTATCTTAAAAGTAACCTTTCAATGTCTTTATCAAATTAGAAAGCTAATGCTCGTCCTGGCCAAGTAGTAAAATAATTTATGAGCAATCTAATGAAAGAGTGAACCAGTGAATATGTTCAGAATATGCCCTGTGTAACTATGTTATGTGTTTAATATGCTAACAGATACAAATAGTTCTCTGTGCATTTTGACATTGTAAAGATGTCAGGACTATAATGCTTAATGGTTCATTTGAGCCTTTTTTCTGTTTTTTAGAATGGGAGTCTCACTTTTACCTTTCAAGATTAGCTTTTGATTTGCTTCTTTAATCTTTTTAGACCATACCCACACAGTTCAACTGTGTGTCCTTTACCGTGCAATGAGCCATGAGCGTATTTCTCGTGACAGAAAAAAGTAGGGTTTTAAAGTATCATTTAACCTATATTTCCATTTAAATCCATCTTATTTTCCCAGGGCCTGCTAGCAGGTGTTACCATGGAAATCACATTCATGGAATACACTTTCTTGACAATGAACGCTCAGACATAAGTAGTAGGTGCAGCTTGGATCAACCCCCCTCGCCTCCAAAAGCTGCTGATGCTGTTGGATCAGGCACGGAAACTTGAATGACTTCATAGCTGGACATCTTGGGTTAGTTTGCTTCCTACTGAACTGAATGCCAAGTCTGAAAAGAAAATCCCTCCAGTGGATTTAGACACAGTTTCTTATAGAGACGTACACAATTATTTCCAGATTTCTTTATTCCCCCATTTTTTTGTTCACTGCTACAGATCAACAAGAACCATTTTCAAATTAGCTATTATTCCCTACAGCACTACAAACACCATGACTTGTTCAGCTTAAATTGCTCAATTTTGTTTCCCCTGTGAACCCGAGACTCCCTCCAAAAAACTGTAATTTAAGCCTGTACAAAGTTTTTCTTTTACTCGTTTACCTTTTTTTTTTTTTTTTTTTTTTTTTTTTAAATAAATATCCTGGTCCTCAGTATTTTTTACAAAGCAGTTCTAAGCACTGGTTGTTATCAGCAGTACCTTGTATCCAGTATCTCACAGCATCTCATTACAACCTTGTCTGTGGACGAAAAATTCAAAAGCAAGATTGTTGGTCTTACCAGTACAAGGCAGGCTTCATGGTTCATGTGTGTGACCAGGTAGTGGAGGACCCCAGGGTCAGTGCAAACCTCAGACCAGCACTCAGCTGGACCGTGCTCAATATGGCAAGAGGACTCCAACATGAACTATATCTGCCCCATCTCTACCTGCAAGAAGATAATCATATTCTTTTGTTTCCGGGTCAAATGAAATAATTACTACTGCAACATTTGAGCCCTCGTAGCATTAATTAAAATCCAGTCTTTAAGAAATTCTCCGTGGGTTAGTGAGTTTCCTGTGAAAACGATACCTGGTCCTGAGCGCAGTGCCTGAGGGTAATGATGGGTAATGACGTACTGCAGCTCACTGGAACTTGCTGCCCCTGACATCAGGTGAAACGTATCCCTGTGTGGGGGCAGAGTGAAGACAGGAAGGTGAGGATTAGTGTCCCCTTTGACAATAGGTCACTTCTGAATTGTGACTAGGTCTATTATGAAAGACACAATTTGCCCTTTTTTTTAACGAAATGTAAACCATACATCATATCACTGTCAATAGCACTTGCTATCAGTGCTTTCTCTCTTGCGGAACAGTTTTTCCAAGGGATATGTAGCCATTGATGTCTTTCTTTGTCTTAGAAGAACACTGTGCACACTGTAGACTGAAACGGTGCTGTTAACATTTTTACAGGATGTCAGAAGTATTGATGGCAATTTAAAGGTTATGATTTGAAAAGAATGTAACATCATGAATTCATGATTAACTCATTGGAATTCGGAAAAAAAATTATATTTGCTTTCATACATGATTATTTTTGAATTCCTACAGCACTCACCTTCATACATTGGAAAGCATTACAGACTAGATCGAACTTTTGAACTCTAAATAGACAAATACATGGTAAACAATAAAGCCAGGGGCCTAACAATTCGATTTTGTTACCTAATTAGCTCCATGACATTTGATATGTGTTGTTCTTCATGGACATCACAAAGAAAATCACTAGCAATTAGCTAACATCCCTACAATAAATTAGTAGAGCATAACACTTTCACTCAGATCTATGACTCTATAAAACGAGCAGGGTTATGTCTGTGTCGAGGCTTTGCAAACATCAAATTGAGATACATCTGTCATTGAGGTTGAGGTAATTTTTGTATAGACCATACTTTTGAATTCAACAGGGAAACGGTTCTGGCAAGTAGGTAACATAATCATGTGAGAAGAGGCTTTTGTTTTATGATTATGAAGAAAAAAAAAGTAGTCTAAGGAGTAGTGTCTCTATCGTCCTGAGATAAGATAGGCAGCTTATAAACATTAGAGGAGTGAAGTTTCCTTTTACTCCGAGTGAAGCGCTGTGAAGAAAGCCAGTAAATGCTCCATCTGGATCCTATCATAACCCCATTCCTTTTCTGTCCTTCAGTATTGTGTTTAAATTGCCCTGATGTATTTATCTTCGGGAGTTGGGTTTTATCTAATGATATCTGGATTTCATTCTGTGACATATTTTAGAATATAAAACGGATTTGTGTCAAAGCAAATATGTCAGGTTTCAAAGGTGCATGTCTGCTTTCTGAAGCCTGAAGTACAGTTGAAATTGTACAGCAACAGTACAGTCCGTTTCAAAGAACTGCAATTTCCTTTTTTTTTTTTTTTTTTTTTTTTAACACATTTACTTAGTTTAAATAAAAAAACTGACTACTTGTGTATTGCAGGAGCAACAATGTTTTCTTGTAATAGAAGAAGCGACTGGTAAAGGGATACCCAACAAGTCACAGAGGGATAATGCCACTTCTGTTTTTCACCGAACAGCCTTGTACAATAATATCATCTTTAGGATATATCAAACCATTTGTAAAGTCAATTTGTACTGACAGTGACAATATTTTATGGGAATATTTCAATTATATACAGTGGCACAAGGGATACAGCCGAATTAAAGTTGTTCACCATCCAGATATTTTGACATTTATTTTACTGCTTGCACTGAAATGAACAGGAACTTTCAAATAGTAGTTTTAAATGTATAGAGCCTGTATTCACATAGATGATAGGTGTTCATTTTCACATGTTTCTATTTCTTAATAGGGATTGTTTAATGGATTTTTATTTCTTTAATTTTTTTTAGAAAATTCTGGTTAATCCCCATGTGAATTACATTGGTGTCCACTGCATTGTACATATAAAATAGCTCATTGCTTATACACTTAATTTAGACAATGATAGAACACATTTGTCAATATTTGACTTCTTGTTTCATTAAACCAAAATTACTGATGATAATATTATACAGTAGTGCGAGAGAGGAGTTCTCTAGTGTTAAGTCAACTACAGCTATGTGTTTTTTTTTCAGTGAGAGCTACTTTTTAAAAAAATTTTTTTTTGCATGAATGAAACCATTTTCAATTTCACGCAGTTTCTTTTTTTTTCCCATTGGAACTAATTATTTTTGCAGCTTGATACTGATTAAGAAGTGCAGTGTCTGGGATCCAGGCTGTTGCTGAAATACACAGCTCTGTTTATTTCATGTTCTCTCTCTTCTTAGCAAAGAGCATTTTTTTCGGTAATTATACCCATTCATTTAAAACATGTTTTTTTTTTTTTTTTTAAAGGAGTATATTGAAAAGTTGCTTTGAAAAGAAAAAAAAAAATCTCCTCTGGGGTTATAACTACATTCACATATTGTGTTAAAACATTTTTTTAAAAATTATAAATATCTGAAAGTATTTCAAATTAATTCAGATGAAACCTGATAGAGTTCCTATTGTCTTTTATGTTCTTATTCTTTTTACATTTCTTTTGTAAGTGTGTGTAAAGCGCCTTGAACCGCTTGGTATACAAATAAAGATAATTATTATTATTATTATTATTATTATTATTATTATTATTATTATTATTTATTTTTATTCCAATCATTGCAGCCCTTTGTAGATTCAATTGTTCTCTGACACCAGTACATGAAATGTTCTACTACCTTATCCCCCTCACATTTTGTTTAAAAAAACAAATTATCAAGACACTGGCTTACATGTTGTCTTTAGAGTTAAAGCATGAGAGACATTACTGAGGTTTTAGATTTTTTTAAATATTATCATATTATTTGACATTATTTGCTATCGCTAACACATGGCCTCTTTTTTGACCCACTAGATAAACCTCCTTCTTCAGGCTTTGGGAATCACAACCAATATCTCCAAAGAGTTCCTTCTGACCTTCCAGTTATTACAGTCATGTCATCAGTCAATAGTACTGGATTTGACCCATTTATAGCCTTCACATCCAACTACTTTTGAGTAGTGTTCTGGACCTTGGTTCATTCTGCCATTCTACCTCTTTCAGGTTGTTTTGTAAGAATGTACTCAGGTTATTCTGGGTACTGCATCATCAGTGATGACCTACATGGGCACTCATTGCTATGAGTGGCTGTGATAAAAAAAAAAAAAAAACAGTCCTGTAGATCTCATGAATGGCTTCTAGTAGTATTGTAATTCACAGCGTTGTTGAGTGCCTGGTGCTGATTCAAGGTGTGAGATGTCTCATGACATCTCATACCTTGAATCAAGTACATCCTGCAGACTTTAGAGTTCTTCCCCCATAACTGTTGCTTCGATGTAAATTGGAACTGATAACTCAGTGCTTGCAACGATAAACTAAATAAAATAAACTAATTACATGTAATGATAAACATTCGGATTGATGTATGTACAGTATAGCATTTTTTTTTTTTTTTACAAAATACCATCTTTCCAGACTGCACAGTACTGTACATCCCTTGTTGAGATAAAAGTAAAATGTAAAATACAATGATTTGTTGGGTTGAAATTGCCACCTACCAGGCTCTTGTGCTGTCTGTAAGTCTTTCATTATTAATCTGTACTGACAATGTGCCCTGGCCCTCAATATAAAAAAAACAATGAGCTTCTTTTAAAAGACACTGTATGTAATAAACATTTGATGTAATAAAAATGGACATCTATTTTTATTCAACAATTGTACATGTCCAGATAAATTACAATAAGAGTAATCCTCCAATAAATAAATGTTATCCAAAATAATTATTTATTTTTCCAAAACAATAGGAAATAATAATAATAATAATAATAATAATAATAATAATAATAATAATAATAATAATAATAATATAATAATAATAATAATAATAATAATAATAATAAAATCTGTCGTTTTTCGGCTCGGGACGCATAACTCCAGTCGCGGTCATCTATCACAAGGCAGAGCCCGCATCAACGGGCTCTATTGATTAATTAGTTTACTGGCAGGCTCTTTTTGGTGGAATTATCTTTCCTATACTGCTAGAGCGGTCTGCAGTGTTGAAAGAATTAAGTCCAAATCTAATCTTTTAAAGATCTGTAAATCATACCTGAAAGTTTACAACACTTACACTAAAATAACATTCAATGTAACATTAGTGTTTTAACTGACAATTTGATTGCCATTAAAAAAAGTCTAATAACTACTGTCCGCATGATTGATGTGACTCATAAAAAGTTAGCAGGCATTGAAAAGTGCATGCCTGAAGTTTTATTTTTCAGAATGAATCTTTTTTTTTGTGCACTAATCCATTTTTATTGTTTCTAAAGAACACCAGTGACATAGTGCTGGCCGGTGCATGGCAACTGTAGCATACAAATCAAAATAGCAATATAAAACTTTCTCATTCCATTTCTGGCAAAATTTTGGCTAGAACCGAACCAGCACTCTACGAGGATGCCGGTGCGTGGGGGGTGGGGGGGGGGTGGGGTGGTGGTGTGTTGGTTGGATTGTTTTATTGATATTTAGAGTGTATTACTGGTAAAGTAAGCAACCCTATTGTTTCAAACAAGAGCTAAAGCTAGTGTGTGTGAAGTTTGGAGGAACGTTCACAATAATATGATGTACATATTCCATACATATGTAAACCTTGAAGATGAATGAATGATTGACAGCAGAATAATCATATTAGACAATGCGGTTTAGGACAAAATGACCTCATAACAGTTGATTTACTGTTCAACAGTTGCTTAACCGTTAGGAATCGATCATTTTGGTTTCAAACAAATAGGTGCCCTTGAGAAAGGTGTTAGCTATACAGAACATGTGGGAATTAAATTCTCTTTAGAGCAAAGCAATTTTCAGAAAGTATATAACCGTCTAAATTGACAATTGCACTACAAGGTTCATCAAGTTAATATATATATATATATATATAGAGAATTATATATACTATAATAGATAAGCAAATATAGATATATATGTTATCAACAGAAAAGTTTTTCTTATATATTATATGAACAAAGCAGTGCTGTAACAGAAAGTTGTTCAATGGACTTATATATATATATATATATATATATATATATATATATATATATATATATGAATATATATATATATTATAAGCTGTTCGGGGTAGTTAGATTTTATCATCTATTACTATAACAATGCTTTCTTCTTAAATGTGATTTATATTGGACGTAGAACTCTGCTAATGGAGAGCGCCCCTCTGCCCTCCCATTTGTATGATCTTATCTCACAAGCCTAAACCTTCAGGCCTGAGAAAAAGAAAAGGCACAGCCTCTACACATGAGCTGAGTATGGGAATACATCTCTTCTTTTCTAAAATCACAGTGCATGGAAACTGGACTCCTGAGAAACCTGAGTTTGTCAGGAGTTTAAAACTGACAGATCCTTATTACCTGTGATATATGGAAACAAAACACTTGGCCATTGTATCAGTGACCTACAGGTTACCTATCCTATAGATAAAGTTCCAGGTGGAAACCTTTTTGTCTGTGCGTACCGAAAGATATTAGAGACAACTGAAAAATACTGAAAACACATTTCAAATGGTCACAAACCTTTCCTGCTCATTATGAAAGAAGACTGTAGAGAAAGGCATTCAAAGGAGTCCAAAGAAGAAAATTAAGATTTCATAAAGTCTTCAAAGACAACCAGAAGACATGAATTTCCCCTCTACTTTATAGTAGTGTGCTCATCTTGTTTCAATATACATAGATTTTTTTTTTCACGATGTTTTGGTGGAGATCTAGATTTTATTTGAAGGATGGCATCAGTGCATTGGTGTCAATACCCCCTGTTCCTTTTTGAAGTGTCCTGCGATTCTTGAATATACATAGTGCTGAAAATGCAACTGCTTTACATCTCCCTCAAAAAATGGCATCACAGGGCTGCTGCTAGAACCATGATGGGCAGTTTATAGATGGACCAAGTCCAGGTTTTTCCCCGGTAAATCTGTTCTAAAGGAAATTATACTATCTGTGAAATCACTTACGTTCACCATGCCTATGATTTTAAGTTTGTGGCACCTTGTTAAATGTTCCAAAATATGATGTTAATGTTCCAGAATTAAACAACTCAAATCTTAATGCATGGCCAGCATATTGTACCTTATGTTTTTGCTTTATTTTCCCACACTGACTAGTGTTTAGTATTTAATCATTCTTTTCGTACAATGCATCATCAGTTTCTCTACACTGTATACTAGGTCCCCCTGCTACAGCTATTTTTAGAGTAGGGTTGTGCTGGATGTGTGTGAAGCCACAACTGATAGCTCTGTCTGCAGCATGAAACTTGTTCCTTGAAATATTGAATGCATTGCGAAGGCAGAATGACATTTGTTGCAGTTGCAAAGATGAGTTGAGCTTACCTATAGGGCCTCAGGCAACTTGTGTTTAGTGGTTCAGGGACATGTATAAAATAAACATGATGCTTTTGGAACCATTCAGTCCATTTCTAATAAATTAAAATCTCCACCCTTTCCAGTCTTGCCAGCTGTTATTCTTTCCATTTATAAAAGCAGACTTTTGCTCATTTTCTTTCCATTATCAAATTGCTGTATAAAGGGTTCATCTAGTGAGAAGAAGCATGAAAGCAATGATCTCCAAAACAATTCCAAGTTGCCAGAGAGAAAATTCGATTGGCTAAAACAATTTCCTACAATCCCAGGTAACCCAGCGGCAATCCTCATTAACAAAACAATAACAAAAATGAACAGCCCCATGTGCGACACAGAGAACAAAAAGAAACCCCAAATCAACTGTAATCAAGGAAATAGTTTAACAGAAGAATACTAACAACACATAACAAACAAATAAATACATGAAATAAAACAGAAATAAAACGCTTAATTGACATTCACAACATAACCCTGCATCACCAGAATTACATCTTTGGCCAAATCTGAACTCAACACCAATTTTCTTTATAATCTCTACTAACTTATTCTGTGCTTAAACACATTGGCAATTAAACTTACACATATTTCTTGAATCTAATAAAATGATAATAATAATAATAATAATAATAATAATAATAATAATAATATAATAATAATAATAAAAATAATAATCTTTCAATCAATCAATATCCCTGCATAAAAAGTTCCTTGTTAGGTAATCAATTGGTTCCTGACATTTGCTTTGATACCCATGACAGGTCAGAGGCTGGCAGTTTGCTGACAAGTGTACAAAAAGAAAGAGGTCAAACCCAAGCTCTGCACTTCATGTGAGAGACAACAAGGTACCAAAAGGCTGCTTTCACCTGTCATTGTCAGCACGATAGCAAACCAATCAGAGCAAAAGGGCACAGCATCAAACACAGTGTCAACTTGTTTAGGCGCAGGGGTCCATGTAGCTTTTAAGACTATACGCACTGATAGAAAGTGAAGATTAGCTCTGTGGGACAGAACTGCAGTTTGAAACAAGGACTAACCCTTAGCTCGTTCTTGTCTGTAGTCACTCCACTCTTGTGTTTGAACTGAGGGGGAAGATTAATGCTCATGGCGCTACCCTGCATTGTCGTGTCTCTGAGTGATTCTCACTTTCACTCCTCATCCTCACAAGGGGAAGCTGAACGGAACATGTTTACTCAGCTTTTGCATTTTTGAAGAACTTTTAATAATAAATAAGTAAATGAGAACAAAAAGGATGGCTAACTACTGATTGCAGCTCAGTGAACAAGGACCAATGGGTGCTACTGTGGGTACTAGAAACCAAACACAAACCACACCCTGCCGCAAATTGCTATACAGAGGGTTGATCTACTGAGAAGCATGAAAGCAATTATCTCCAAAACAATTACAAATTGCAATTTAAATCGCTAAATGCTGGCATGTTGAGTTAATAAACTGCCAAAAAAATTAGCTCAATTTGAATGTGATCCTATAGGTCTTGTTTACAGGTTACCTTTTTGTTGCTTTGGATTGATTTGTCTGTAAACGCTGTCCTGCTGGAGGATTTTCATTTGAGTAACAGCCAGATATTTATATTTTGCTCTAAATTTACAGTATGTATGCCAGCTTTGGCTTATTGATTTACACAACTCTACGGTTCAGATTTTACTGCTGTGTTTTTGTTCAGCTATGCTATAATATCTGGTAATAAACAAACAGATGTTTCCAATACTGCCCATCTGAAATGAGTCAAACTTGGCTTGATAGGAAAGTTAAAGAAACCTTTTTTTTTTTTTTTATTTTTTTTTTTTTTAATCTAATACAGTAATGGGAAGAGAATTGAAATAAACAGAAAATGTCCTTAACCTTCAAATAATGTCATTATGCTTCTGACTGGCGGAAGTCAATAAATGGCAATTCTGGGAAGTCTAAACTATACATGCTTTTCATCAATTACTATACAAAATAGAATATTAAACCAATTCCACATCAATAGAAAATACATTTGTATAAATATCCTTCTCGGAATTCTCTGAGCTAAACAATAATATCCAAATCCAGTGCACTGTGACAGGACGGCTAAGTGGTGACGTCAAACCAGATGCAGAAACAGAAAACAAAGGCAGTACTGCAGATACGATGTAATGGCGCTTGCGCCGTTTTATTTTTAACACAAAAAAATAAACTATTTGAACAAAAACAAACACTTGCTCACAGAGCAAAAATAAAACAATTAAACAAAATAAATCACAAACACTAAACAAACTGGTCAGGCTGGGCAATCGCCTTCACTGATCCAATGCTTTAGTTTAGTTTCGTTTCGGTTTCGTTTCTCTCTCTCTCTCTCTCTCTCTCTCCCTCAGTCTCGCTCTCGTCTCTCTCTCCTCGTTCTCGTCTCCACAACCCACCTCGACGTGCACAGAGCTGCAGGCTTTTGTATTACTATGGCCGAGGTTAACAATTCTCTTATTACCCCTCGGCCACAGTCTGCACGAGTTTTCAAATTAGCAACTGGCAGAGGAAAGGTCGCCAATCTCGTCTCTGCCAGAAAAAAATAAAAACGAAACAATAACAAAACAAAAAGCGGCTATGCCGTCATATTTAAATACACTAAATCTTCAAAATTCTAACAAAACAAACACACACGACTAAGCCGTCATATTTCATAAAGCACAAATACAAAATAACATAGGGGCGGAAGGGGAGACCCCGTTCTAAAAATAACTGTACAGGGCTGCCCGCCCTGTTACAGGCACATACCAAATATATATTAAAAAGGTATTTGTTCCAAACCAAAGGATGACCGAAGCACTCTGAATTGTTGTTTGTGCTGTTTTGCAGCCATTAACAGCTTTGATAAGCGTTATATTATAAGGAATAACAGCTGGCTTCATTGTTAAATGAGAACTACAAAGTGTGGAGTATTAGATGACATTACGCCATTGTCTTTGAATATGATTAGTATTATGAGGATTATGAATCTATACTGATTCCTGGTTTCTCTTTTTAACAGTCATATTTCCGTTTAATATTAATTCAAAATCCATATTCTTACCATAATGTATAATGATGCTTTTTGAGAATGTCTTTGTTCTTGTACTCTCTCCCTCACCTGCCACTTCAAAAGATCTCATTGCATCAAACTGTCATTCCACTTTTTTTTTCTGTCAGGTTTTGAACAGGAGAGAATACATTTTGTTTCTGTTCTCATAACAAAATTTAAAAAACAGTTATTTGTATTTATAAATACTAACAGATGGTTTGTATCCTACATAGAACAAAAGCAAATCACAATGTCAAAGGATTGCAAAGCTCATGTTATTTGGTCTAGCAGTTTATCATGCCTTTATGATATAATTAGCCATGTATTTGCTGTCTATCTTCCCCTTTCAATAGCCTTACTAATTAAAAACACACACTTTGATATATTCACTTGCCATATCGATTTTAACAGGAAACAGTAAAGTAATGGATACACATTTTTTTTTCACAGATTTATATATTATTGCTTCTAACTTGCTATGACTCAGAGATTGCATTTAATGAAAGAAGTCCCAGACAAACACATGGTTCCCGGGGGTGGATTGTGAGAGGATGACCTCCGCTGGTTTAGATAGAAAATGAATGAGCTGCCAAGAAACCGATAAGGTCAGGAACGAGTACTGTAGGTGACTATGTGACTGGTTTTGATCACTCCATCTTGTCCTCTTTATGCCTATATTCATGATTGAGGCAGCTTTTACATTATTTTCCTTTAATCTAAAAGCAGATCTGATCTCCTGTCTCTTGGGAATAATTTCTTTAAACCGTTCCAAGCAGATTGGCTCCAGGTTTCATGACTCCTTGACCAGGATTTCCGACGCTTTCTGGACTTGCTTTCCCCCCTTTGTGGATTCTTTGTCTTGGGTCATGTAAGATCTCTCCGTACATCATTAACAGCTTACTGCATTTTGTTGCTGCTTCTTATAGAGGCTTTACAACTTTTGAATTCTGAAGAATGGATACATACTATTCCAGCACAGAGTTTCAGAGTTGTAATTCCAATATTCTATTGTTGCTTGTTACAACAGTGTAAGTTCCTGTTCTCTTCGAAGAACTTGTGTTTGTTGACTTTACAAAACCTGTTAAAAAAATTATTAAAATCTAGCATATTTTAATTCTAGTTACCTTAATCCGGGGGTGCCCAACCTTTTTGCATGGGTGGGCCACACAGACCTAAGGGCAACCTTGCATGGGCCAAACAAATAAGGTATTTAAGATTTTAAAAGAACCATAAATATAGGTTCCAGTTTTCAATGTCTGCCAATTTAAAGTCATCTGTATTTATTTATTTGCGTTTAGCTTGTTATTAGATTGCAAATGCTTGTTTCTGTGCACAGGAATATCTCTTTCAAAATAAAATAAATAAATAAACCAGAGTTAAAACTAGGGTGCTGAATGACTCTGCAGAGCGAAGGAAGCCCAGCCTCTTTTGCTTTGAGCTGCTGATCAGGCTTGAGCGTAATCTATTTGTTGTTCTACAACACTCTGATTATTAAAAATTAAAATAAAAAATTCAGTGTTTGTACCCTCCATTTCCTTAATTGTGCACGGGAAGCTGGCGGCTGCTCCTTCCCCGGGTTTATCTCACTGAAACCCTTGTTATGTTCGCTGAGTGCAGGCCGCAATTCATCTGGCTCGGTTGAATTTTGCACCCGCCTTTAGCTCTCATATTCGTCGTGCCGGCTGACACTGTCCCTTAAGCACTCGGCTGAGTCGTTTATTCGAGCGTTCTCGCTCTTTTCAGCATGCTGACTCTTTGAGTCTGTCTCGCTTACTATTATTATTTATTACTTTGAGAGCTTATTGTTATTACCTGTATATTTTATTACTTGTACTAACATTTGTTTTTCTTTCTTTCAGAGAGAAATACAAGGTATGTGTGTGTTGGCCCTGTATCAGGCTGCATGATTACACTATGTAACACAATTTTTGTTCCTGGGTAGTAAGTGTTATTTCCTAATTGCTTATGCCTCAAAAGTATAGAAAATGGCTATTATAAGTATAATAGCCAGTATAATCGTAAATCTCGAAAAACTATTCACTTCTAAATCTTTTGTAGTCATTTTTGTATTACTTTAGTATAAATACATGTTAATTTGGATTCATATGTTGTTTTTTTTCTGACTTTATGTGAACGAAAAGACACACATTTTCCCATTTTTCCCATTGGAAATAGTGATATTTTGAAATATCACTGTCCTGGTCACAAAAGCAAAGTTTGTGGGAAATAATAGCCATTTTCTATACTTTTTGAGGCATAAGCAATTAGGAAATAACACTTACTACCCAGGAACAAAAATTGTGTTACATAGTGTTATCATACTGTGAAGTCTTTTGTACCAAAATAAATCTTTTAAAAATCCCAAATGATTTAAATTTTTACCTTCAGTACTTTTAAATCTAAAGAAATGTATTGGCTATTTATTTAATTGTTTGTTTTTGTTTTTGTTTTTTTTCCCTAGGGCCAATTTTTTTTTTAAAGTTACAAAATAGGAGGATTGGTGCTGACTGCTAGTTGTCACAAGAGGGCACTATATATTAGACACTCCAAACAGAGTGCAGTACAGTGTATATAAACCAAATAATCAACCCACACTAATACCAGTTTAAAAACATGTTAGACTGCAAATGTGCCAGATTTCTTAACTTTTTCTTGTGCATTTTATTCTTAGAGTATGTCAGGTTTAGGGAAGAATTTGTATTAATTCAATTGGATGTGTTGTGACAGGTGTGCAGTGTGTCTAAACTGTACCAGGGGTTAATTCACTTGGGGAAGTTGAAGAGGGATTCTACAGAGTGGTCCATAGAGTCCTCCCTTTTGTTCCTCGTGTGAATCATCAGCAGTTCATGTAGCCTTGACCCCAGAAGCTCCTGTCAAGTTGCTTACTGAGTGCATACTATCAGCCCAGTATCAAATT